>NC_061101.1:2450338-2452598 GCF_015104395.2 Macrobrachium nipponense | reverse complement strand
GCATGCTCCCTGGCGTCTGTCAGTGGTAGTAGTAGTATTAGTAGAATGGATAAGTCTCTGCAACAGCTCAAAAAAGAGAGCGAGAAAAAAAGAAAAAGTGTCTTATCTGTACTCGACGTGATTCATCCTTTATCTAAAACATTGTCTCAGCGAAATGACGGAAAAGGAAAATAGGTTGCTCCCATTTTTTCCTTATGAATTTCTTTGAGAGTAAACCTTGATGAATAATTGACAAACTCCTGTCATTTCGGAGGGGCCTCCTATAAGCGTAAAAGGACAGAGATAACGAGAAGATCGATAAGCATGACTCGTTTTTTCAGATTTTTTGTTAACCCTTAAAAAGACCCTTAATATGGTCTAATGAACTAGATTTGGCAGTACGAATCGCCACTACTTCAGATGATAGTGTTGTGAAACATTAGGCTCACTCTCAGAAAATTCATCTGGCAGTGAGCAACTTCAAAGGTTACAGTGTCACTGTATATTTTACATTGTACGAGTTACAAGTGCATATTTTTTGCCTTGGCGTCCAGATCGTATTGTCCTTGATACACACTAAATAGGCTTCATATATCCTCAAACATAGTACTAATAATGTTATAAAAATACAATACAGAATATTCTGATATAAAATTATCTTCAATGATTTGTTTCCACTTATTTGCAACTGATTCATGGTTGTGAATTGGACTATCGCACAAAAATGTTGAAATGCAAGTGCTCTCCGTTCTGGAGTTTGTCATGCATGCTACGGGGTTGATCATTATGAGTCAGTCGAGTGCGTCTAATTCAACCGCGTTGTGTCATCTGCTTCGATCTTTTATTATCAGCCTCATCATTCCGCACAGGTTCCAGTTCACTAAGATGATGAGTGTGCGAGACTGGGATTTAATCACCGACGGACGCTGGTATACAACACATTTCAACATTGATACTGGCTTTTTGAAACTTGTGCGTCAGCGTCAACTGTAGACCTATATACGACTGTTATGAGACATGCTAATTGACATTTACTGACTTAAGAAATGACTTGGGTTTTAAGTGGGAAAACCGCGAAAACAACAATAAATAAATAAAAGAAAAATACACAGAATCATTAGCCTAGAAATGGAGACACAAATCCACAGTCATATATGGGTCAACAAATATACATTTGAAAGATTCCCAAAAAGCTCCTTGTAGAAATTTATTTTTAAATATATTCGCACCCATACAAGAGCGGATTTGTTTCTCTGCAACATTAAATGCTACAAAAATAATTGTGTGTGCATATGTATATCTATAGGTACCTTAAACTAATAGTTTTTCAGTGCCCATGGAATTAAGATTAGAGTAGATTCTTACCTGTCATGACTTGCCATGTTAACCACTATAATTATTCAGGGACTTTAAAAACTGCCCCGGTGTCCGCAGAACCTTTATAATAATGCTCAAGTAACTAAGTAAATATTCATTACCGATCTCCACCTCTGCTGAAACTTGAGTGACAGTAGAGGCTATCAGATAAACCTTATACTTTTAATGGCTCGTAATTTTTTTTAATACTAGAAGTTATATATACATTTCACAGTCTCTTTCAGGGCTTCCAAATGACTATACTCGGTTTTTTTTCCATCTGTTCACCCGCCTGTGGTGTTTACGTATGGTAACACTGCGTCCCGGGTTTCAGATAGTTACATTCAGCTTACATTCAACAATTATAATAATATCCTATTCGAATATTAATGGTGTAATTCGCATACAAAAAATTATTAAAACACTTTCAGTTGCAAATGTACACCCAGATATCCTTTTATTTACCTAAAACTTACACATAGCATAACTATCGAAAGCCCAGGACGCAGTGTTACCATACACAAACACCACTGACGGGTGGACAGATGGAAAAAAACAGAGTATAGGTAATTGGTTACGTCTTTTTAAGCGAAATAAAATGGCAAATTAGCAATTATAGAAGACAACAGAAACAGACGTGGGTAAATTAATAAGTATTTGAGGCATATAATCAATATCTTTTAGAGTTTCAAGTATTACAATGGTACAAATAGACTTGCTGCAAAACTTTAAGATTCATTCTTAATTGAGATAAAGGAAATGCCTAAGGCACTTCCCAAACTCTCTTTGTACGAACGAAAACCTATAATCTTAAAGTGGTAGATTTTCATTATAAATTCGTATAAATAAAATATTCTCTACTATTTAAGTACCAGAAATGTATATTATAAATCTTAGAATTGAATTCTATATAAGTAAAAAATAG
>NC_061101.1:2435338-2445338 GCF_015104395.2 Macrobrachium nipponense | reverse complement strand
CCTGCAAAAGAGTTGTCCTAATGCACTACCATTAACAACTAAACAATAGTATCCATAAGAATGTACAAAATTTCATGGCTATGTTTTACAAAGCTACAATTTGTCTACAAGTTCCTACAGTTCCTTTCAGGAAAAAAATATAACACTCTAGTTGTACAAATCTTATCCCTCTTTGGCAAAATTTTTAACAGGATAATGGTCTTCGTATTCTTGAACGTGAGATTCCATGTATTCACACTGCTCTCTGAAAGAAAGAACAAAAATTATTTATAAAGAAAGATGTTTCAACTTTATCTTTAGCTTATCTTTAAAGGATATACAATTAAAAAATATATTATAAATAGTTTATTAGGTTAAGAATAAAGTAAAAACAAATTAGTGAAAAACACAATCAGACAACAATGATTGTTGGCTTCACTGAAAAAGAAGAATACAGCTCAAGTACTGTTATAACTTAATTTACAAACTTAAAACCCACTCTAAAAATGCTTAGAACTGCCTATTTTGTTAGTTCAAACACAAGAAAAACCCTATTAAAATACTTAAACCTGAACATTTTAATAATTACATCAAAAAGTGAATTTAGTCATGAAATTGATATGAAAATACAGTGATAAGTGAATATTTCTCAGTGAAAAATACTATGAACAGGCAAATTTCTTGCAAATAATGGGTAGATATGATCCATAGAGAAACCCGTGAATAGCTGAGACCATGAATCTTGAAAATGGGAATACGGGGGGTCCACTGTAAGCTCAGCTAGGATACGTTGTAAGCCAATGCAATTATTTAGGCCACTGTACATTAGGTTAGAGGCATTAGTCCAACTTAAGCTTTGTATTCATGTTTAAAGTAGGGTAGGAAGGCTATGCCCTCCATTATGAAAACAAAATCAAAAGCCTATAATGTCTGTAAGGAAAACGAAGGCACAAGTTTTAAAAATAAGTACCTATCACTCAATGTTTACATCTAATGAAAAACGATTGGCTAACATAGCAACTCTGCAAGCCAACTGGGTTCACCTGCACTCTTGCCAAGAGAGGAATATTTTCATCACATAACTTGTCAAGAAAAAAATTCGTTTTAGTTACCACTATTTTTGGGAAAGGGAGTCAAATAATACATAACTACAGACATAGTATTCTACGTTATCATGAATACAATAATCACTGTCAAACACACCTTTAGTGAAAAGAACAAAACTGAATTACATTATATCATACCTCAAATTATCTGGCAACTCATCATAGACATCAGTGAACATAGCTTTCCACGAAGGCTTTAATCTTCTTTCTGCTCGGGCAAATGCCTGCATCACCTGATATGAAAAAAAAAAAATTATGTAGCCTACATAATTCTTTATGAATACAGTCCTGTGAAAAGTATAATTGAAGACAACATTTACCATTGCATCACGAAACATCATCAAGTGGAAACGTGTACTGTTTGAACAGTTACTGCCATGAGGTTTGTTATGAAAAGTCAAAATTCTAAGCTCTTATAATGCTGGCCTGCAATGCTTGCTCTCATGAAGGTAATTATTGTACACCTCATCTAACAAATTAAATAATGTGTAACTAAATCAAATGAAAAGTTAGAGCCACAACAAGGGGTTATTCAGGCAGTGGTAAATACTTATTCTAAAACATTTTCCTACAACATGAACAGTTGAATATACATAACACTGAAAATATATTTTTGCGTATGTGAAAAAAGTGGTCATTAAATCCTGTGCTATACGTGTAGAAACAGAAAAATAAGTATGAAACATTATAAAGAGAAAACTGATACCTGACGTTTGCAGTCATCCTTCCACTGTTTCTCCTTTCCTTCATCCCACCAACCATGATGAATCATATAGGCGCGGAGACGGGCAATGGGGTGCTGGGTAGAATCCCAGTGTCTGACTTCATCAACTGAGCGGTATGCTGAACTGTCATCAGAAGTGCTGTGATGGCCAATCCTAGAAGTATGTAATAATAATTAAAATAGTACTACATATATTGGAGGAGCACGTTTAAGGTTAACAGAAGGCTGAGCAAGTTCAATTCTCCTTGGATGGTTGTGAAGCCAAGTGATCTAGCTGTATTTCTTGCATTCTAAGAGGCTGGGACCCTCCTTAATTGTGTGGATTGGGGAGACTAGGAGGTTTCTGCTGGTGTGGCCAGCCTTCTTAGATGCACAGGTGGTTGTTTGTCTTCTATCTCTCAAGAGTGAAGGATTCACAGAAGGCACTTCAAAAGGTGGTATAAAAAAAGATTAAGGGCAAAAGTAAGATGTCTAAGCATCTCTCAAGATAGACGAAATAGGAGACTAAGTAAGAAAACAGTGTTGTTGTCTATCAAGATGTCCAAAACCATCAGGTTTAGAAAAACTTGAGGCTGATGTACAGAAAAATTACCTGTAGGTCATAGCTTCAATAAGAACTGGACGATTTTCAGTTGTAACTAGGTGGCGTGCAGCTTTCGTGGCATTGTAAACAGCAAAGACATCATTTCCATCAACTCGAATAGTAGCGATTCCATACGCAGGGCCACGGCAGGCAACTCCATCTCCTCTGTACTGTTCACTTGTAGGTGTGGAGATTGCATATCCATTGTTTCGGCTGTAACCATAACATCAACAGAATTAATTTTGCAAGCTTACTCAACACCATCAGGATAAATTTTGCACACTGATGCACCAATGTGATATAAATCACATTTTGTACTTTTGAAAATTTCCAGTTGAAAGGACACTTAACCTATTAAATGCTCTTCCTTATTAACAATACCAAAATCAAATAGACTAAAATCTGACATACAGTGGCAAAATACACTTTAATGTATCAGGCACTTGTATGTATTTTTCCTATTATTATAATTATTATATCATAACATGCACACTCCTGTATACAGTATACATTCTAAATCATCTATATACTATATTACTTTACAATAACTACAACAATGCAAACATTGTACAGATCAGTGAAGTTAAACTGTTCTGTTCCTGAAATGCTTAACACCAAACTTTTTCATTTTTGATTTACCATCTTACATTCATGAGCACTTACAAACATCAACCTGGCATATCCATTCACTATCCTTAAGCACACTAACCACACATCTCTAAAATGAACACACACAACCAAATGATACTAACTTTTCTCAAAAAGACAGAGGAATTTTATAGAGTACTGAAATGCTACCAATTCACAAGGTACACTTCTAAACTAGGAATATCTTAACTATCAACAGATTCTTCCACCTTTTAGTAATTTATACTTAAAACCTGTAAGAACTCAATACTGCTGTCTTACCAGAAAAATATTATGGGGCATTCCAGTGTTGCAGAGAAATTGAAAGCTGCGTGTGCATCACCTTCACTCGAGGTCCCTTCTCCAAAGTAACAAATGACGCATAATCCATTTTGTGCTCTCTTGAAGGCATACGCAGTCCCCACAGCTTGTAAATGTAAAACTTAAAATTAGAACTAAAAGTTATATACAAACAAAACTTCATCTAACCCATAGTCTGCATAGTTTAGTGACTGAAACAGCAAATACACAATCTTACAGCAGATCTAGAACCAGTTATGCAGATGATGATGAAAATAAACAGGATTCAATGACTTACTTTGTACTAAATGTGTCACATTTAAACAATTTGGCTCAGCCATTAATTTGTTACCAAATTCTGAATTCCACTGGTTATTTGGCTTTCACAAGACTCCCCTTTCCAGCACTTACAAACAAACCAGAAAACTTCCATCATGTCAGTTTCTGTAGCATGGTCCTACATCAGTTAAAAAAAATAAATGACATACGACCTCCAAATAATAACATGAAACGATATTGGTTAATGAACCAACGACCTACAAATAATAAAGAGAAATAGTATTGGTGAACCAGATTTCAATTTAAAGTGGTCTTAAGGCTTTTACAGTAACTCCATTCCAAGCTCTTCAAAGTAAACTACAAGAACAGCAATCCTTCCCATGTAGTTAACTTAAATATTCAACTAAATAACATTTGACAAAAGATTAGTTGCATTATTTCACCCTCTGCATAACACTACTAAAGAGGCTCTTATATGGCTTGTCCAAAGGACATGTTTCTTAAATAGGAGTTGAAAACTACAGCATGGGTTAACATGTAAACTAAATCTCTCCTCAAGAGATTTAGACGAAAGAAAAGAATCTGCTACTGTTACGTACCTTGTGGCATCTGCGTAGCCAGAGGAGAGGAGATTGTGACGAAATTGTGCTCTAAAGAACCATAATGTACCGGCATTTGTCGACCTTTACCTTGATCCCCTTCATTACCATAGCACTGATTCATGAAACGATCCAACGGAAATCCTCTCCACATCAACACTCCTATTACAAGACAAATAGAAAAAAAAATTGAATACTGTGTACGCAGTGTTTCCTTTTGCTAGTCTAATGCTTTTTCATGCTTTCTGGTTAAGAATGTTTTTTGTTTCACTCTGTTTTCCTTAGCATGTTCTTTGTTTGGTCCAAGTTGAAGGACACTGTTAAAGTTTATTATTCAAAAATATGAGCCAGTTACTTTGGGAAAACTATGGTAAATAAAAATCAACCTGTCAAGACATACTACATATCCAAAAAAGGCAAAAATGACCATATGGATGGTAAACTGAATTGGTAATAAAAACTGCTGCCCGAGAAGGGCTGATTATAATTAGACATTAAATTAGATAAAACCAGCACTCGGAAATTTGTTGGCTAAAACCCACAAACTTTGTTGGCTTTGTAAGTAAGGTTATGTGGTTTTGGGGCTTCAAAGATTGAGGCACACAAAGTAGATAAAATCAACATGAAACATTTTAAGTACAGTACGTATAAGGAAAACAAGAAAATATTCTGACAGGCATTAAAGAAAGCAAACCCTGAAGGCAAAGCACTTAGATATACAAATTTGATATGTAGCCAAATAAGGTGATACTGTATTGTGTTTAGGAAATTCAAGCACATAAAAATCCTTTGTTTTCATCAACATCAAAAGGAATCAATCCATATCATGCCCGTTCAATGTCAGTAGGTCCTTTGGTAAGCAACATCATAATCAATAACTAACAGACAACATAAAAAGGGAAAAAAAGATTTGGTTAATTTTCCCTCTGAATTTTGTTTGTTTGTTTGTTTACTTTGATGTCATACTGTGAAACATATCACTGAAACAAATGGTTTCCAACTGTTCTGTAGCATGGCATTACTCCCATTTATTGGGCTATGATAAATTATGTGTTTCCTAAATATTCTGTGAGATTATTATCTCACTTGAGTCAAAAGAGAAAGCTACACAACATAAATACCCAAATCCCCAAGTTTACTTAAATGTAAAATCAACCCTACAATACTCACCAGCCTCCCGATATTGACCATAAACCAAATCCTCTTCGTCCAAAGCTGCAGCTGAACCAATGTGCGTACCTTCCTCTCCATAGTTAGTCATGTAGAATGAGATACGACCTTGCCTCTGAGATTCGTACATAATACGATCCATGGTGTTCAGTAGCGTCATGCGTTGGTACATCTTAACACACTTTTCTTCACCAAGCTTAAAATAGGAAAAAGAACTTCAACTTAATGACCACTAACCCTTCAATGCCAAGATAAATGAGCAAGCACACCTGCCAAACAGGTGTACTTTGGCTCAAACCCAATACAACATGTTGAATACCATATACAAGTATTAATTTGATTTCATAGAATAAATGACAAGACTTACAAACCTTTGAAAACTAAATTTCAAAAAGTTCATTTTCTTCATATATATATACAAACCTAATTTTTCATACAGGACTATCCTGAGACAAAAATGGGTATGGTGTGTATGAATATTGAGTTTGTGGCCTTACTATTTTCTTCAGTTACGGGGACAATTGCAAGGATAGTCAGACATTCTATCCATGGATAGGCAGCCTTAGGATTGCAGATTTTACACAGGAAATGACCAATTTACTGTGGGAGATAAATTGTAATCTCTCACATAACCTATACAGTTCACATACGTGTATATCAAATGCCAGAAACTGATAAGATATTCCTGACTCCTGTGTGTATCGGAGGTTTAGTTAGATAAGTACTAGTTACTATTATTGTGAGTGCCTGATGCATGTAATGGTTGATAGAGATTACATCCCATAGATAAAAAGAACATTAGGGATAAATCCAAATGATTTATAATATATTAAATTCCAAACAATACTATATAAAATAATTCTCCCAGTGGAAAGTAACTGAAAATACAAATAGTATATACAGAACTTTGTATGAAAGTACACTATACGCTACTATACACACAGAACATGTCAAGACAATGAAGGTATAACTAAAATATTTGTGGATTTAATAATACGTAGTTTTAAAAAGAATATTTGGAGTCAGATGGCGTGATAATGAGAATTGATACAGGGTAAATTACGGAAACAGCAAACGAAGGAAGGATAATGATGAAACTGGGATGGAGATGGCTTGGGAATGTCCTTCCACAATTGGTGGGAGATTAATAAGTATCAGCTATGGGCATCATAAGACTTGGAAGGCCCAGACCTACATGAATGAGAACTAAAATGGAAGGCTGAATATGAGCAGCCATTTTTTAAAAATGAAACACAGCTGACCAACAGCACATTCCATTCTACATCTGTTCAAGTATATTTACATACAAAAGGCAAAATCTTGTAATTATGCTACAAAGAAAAATTTCACATTAAAAAACTTAAGGTATATCTAAAGTACCTTTGGGTCATAGGATGGATCAATGACTTCCCCTTTGCGGTTCATGACACGATAGACTGGGATGCCGTCGTACAAGTCTGGCTGGACAAACTCGAGTGTTTCTGTCCATTTTGAACGAGAACCTGGGAAATTTGGCCTTTCCTCACCAAGATCTGAGCTTAATGCCTGAAAGACATCATAATTTATTAGGGGGATAAATTTCCTGAAATTATAGAACAAGAACTTTTTACCAAAGACTAGACTGAAGTCTGTACAAATACTTCTATTTAATATAAACTAGTAAAACTGTAAGGCAAACAAAATCCCAACTTGCCAAACAACATTAACTTCCTCCCCATTTTGACATAAAAACTACCAGGGACCTTGAAGAGAACAGTCAAGAATTAAAACTTCAAATATTCATAACTCTGCATTCCTTTCAAAACTGGAAAATAAAATTACATTATTCCTACTGCATGAGAGATAGTTTGGATACAAGGTTTTCTTAAAAGCTGATTTCTTAAAAAATATTACTATATCTTAGCCACTAGCTACTATTTCATCATGAAAACAGTATACTAATACTGGGCCCCTCTGGTTCGGTAAGTATAAGTTTATGTGCAAAATGGGTGCCCTGTTTACATAGTAGTACTAGCTTCGTAACGTTAAGTAAGAACTATTCTAGCCTGTTATTGTTGCATAAGAATTACCTACTCTAGCCTAGTAAATTCATTACGAAAATAAGTTACTTTAGCCTAGTAACGTTAAGCAAGAATTACTCTAGTAACGCCAAGCAAGAATTAATCTGACCTTGTAATGTTGCATAAGAATTATTCTAGCCTAATGTTGTGTAAGAATTACTTTAGCCTAGTAAATTTAGTAAGAAAGAATTACTCTAGCCTAGTAACGTTGCATAAGAATTACTCTAGCCTAGTAACGTTACGCAAAAATTACTCTAGCCTAATAACGATGCATTAAAATTACTCTAGCCTAGTAAGGTTAAGCAAGAATTACTCTGGCCTAGTAACGTTAAGCAGGAATTACTCTAGCCTAGTAACGTTAAGCAAGAATTACTCTCGCCTAGTAAAGTTAAACAAGAATTACTCTAGCCTAGTAATGTTAAGCAAGAATTACTCTAGCCTAGTAACGTTAAGAATTATTCTAGCCTAGTAATGTTAAGCAAGAATTACTCTTAGCCTAGTAACTGTTAAGCAAGGAATTACTCTAGCCTGTAACCGTTAAGCAAGAATTACTATAGCCTAGTTAAATGTTAATCAAGAATTACTCTACCTAGTAATCCGTTAAGCCAAGAATTACTCTAAGGCCTATTAACGTTAATTAAGCAAGGAATTACTCTTAGCCTAGTAACGTTAGAAGCAAGAATTACTCTAGCCTAGTAACGTTCAAGGCAAGAATTACTCTAGCCTAAGTAATTGTGTTAAGCAAGAATTAACTCTGGCCTATTAATGTTAATCAAGAACTTACTCCTAGCCCTAGTAACGTTTAAGAGGCAAGAATTCCTCTGGCTAATGGAAGGTTAAGCAAGAATTACTCTAGCCTAGTAATGTTAAGCAAGAATTACCACTCTTAGGCCTAGTAATGTTAAGCAAGAATTATCTAGCCTAGAATGTTAAGAATTACTCTAGCCTAGTAATGTTAAGCAAGAATTACTCTAGCCTAGTAACGTTAAGAATTATTCTAGCCTAGTAACATTACGCAAGAATTATTCTAGCCTAGTAATGTTAAGAATTACTCTGGCCTAGTAACTTAAGCAAGAATTTACTCTAGCCCTAGTAACGTTAAGCAAGAATTACTCTGGCCTAGTAATGTTAAGCAAGAAGTACTCTAGCATAGTAATGTTAAGCAAAGAATTACTCTAGCCTAGTATGTTTTAAGCAAGAATTACTCTAGCCTAGTAATGTTAAGCAAGAATTACTTTAGGGCCTAGTAAGTTAAGCAAGAATTACTCTAGCCTAGTAATGTTAAGCAAGAATTAGTAATTAGAAAAAATAAAAAAATAAAAAAATAAAAAAAAGGGTCTTCCAACCGGCGTAACCTTGGACAAGATACCTTTTCCTGTTTAAAAACACTCCCCATACATTAAATTATAATTTCTGAAACATAGTAATAAATTAAATAAATTAAACGTAAAATTGAGATACATATAATACAATAAGAGTGGATATCCCGGGTGAAATATACCTATGTAATACTAGTAGGTATAAAGAAAGAGAGATCTAAGCAGAATATACCGTAACAAATTACGACTGACAACACGACATTACATAACCTCCGCGACATTTTAAAACATTTACCCGGATCGTAGTTACGCGAAATGGATTCGCTCTCCTGTTGATGCATAAAAGTGTCCTTTTAATGGAGCTGCACGAGACACACCGTCTTATCACCGTGGCCATCTTTACCTTTCTGAGGTTGAAGGTTCTTCTTCTTCTTAGTCAGTTTCCCCGAACAGCGTTGCCAACGGTAGCGATATCTCCCTAAATATAGGGGGGCGTATCTGAAGTCCGCCACATCGGTATATGGCATATGTGATCAGACATGAAATTGAAGCAAACCTATAACAAAGTGTATGTCAGGTGAGAAAGTGAAGCATATTGAGGCTGTCTGAACCTAGAACAAATTGTATGTCAGGTGAGAAAGTGAAGCATTAGAGGTTATTTGAACCTAGAGCAAATTGAACAAATTGTATGTCAGATGAGAAAGTGAAGCATATAGAGGTTATTTGAACCTAGATCAAACTGAACAGATTGTATATGTCAGGTGAGAAAGTGAAGCCTATAGAGGCTATTTGAATCTAGAATTGTAAGTCAGACGAGAGAGCATTTGCATATTACACACCAAGGCTATACAACAAAATGCCGCGTGGAGTGAAGACCATACAAGAAGAAAGCAAATTTAAACAAGAACTTTATAGACTCTCCTATTCTGCAGGAGCTACGATACCGATGAGAAAACCCTAAAATGCAATGATAAAATATAAGAAGCACCCTATTTGTTAAACGTACAAGGGAATCGTCTCTGTGGAGAGCTGTACACCAAAGTAAAGTATGGCGTACGCTTTGCAAGAAAATTAACCATTAAAGTTATTCTATATATTTATTCTGCATAATACATGCAATGATAATGGAAAGGAAAAAGAAATTAATATGAATGTAGAGCTTAGAAAATGCAATTCATACGCATGTTGACGGAAAGTAAATTCACGTCTCCTGTAATAAACTCGGATTTGAGGCTAGGCTTACGTTCGATCTAT
>NC_061101.1:2399186-2434838 GCF_015104395.2 Macrobrachium nipponense | reverse complement strand
CCAGGGAGCATGCAGTCTTATCAACACGCTCTTTTGACCTTAGGCTTATTCACAGATATAAACTGATTACTATATTTAATCTCCTTCTTCTTACATTTTTCTTGCAAGAAAGACCCACCGTGGAATTCATAAATGAGAGGAAAAATATTTCAAAATCGCCCACAGTTGAGAAAGCCTTTCTACTTATACGTTTTTAGCGACTAAAACTTAAATTGGTTATAACATATGATCGTGTTTACGTTCATTCAATAAGGCTTAGTGTACTTGATATTCCGGTCAAAGACTGAAGAGAAAAATGCGAGGTATCAGTTTCTTTCGATGTCGTTCTGAGCGATAATGTTCTTTATGATTCGGACGATTAGAAATTTAGAAATTTCTAGTATATAGAATACTGAAACATACTGAAACGTTAAAAACGGAAGGAAATTAGATAAATAAATAATTCTGGAAGCGTATGGTAAAGATTCAGGAAAATTGCCAAAATGCCATAAATCTATCTAGAAGTAAACATTTTTTTTAAAAGCATAAAGAAAACTGTTTGAAATCTCCGATATGAAGCTCTCAAAAAAAAAAACACTTAAAACACTTATTATCTCAAAGATAAAGGCGATCAAGAACGGCACAAACATTAAGTAACTCAAACAAAATATTAAAAAAATATATATATGCCTTATATAAAAGTAAAAAAAAAATATTACTTAAAATTCCATAGCGCATTAGAATTCATGTCCACCGAGAGAGAGAGAGAGAGAGAGAGAGAGAGAGAGAGAGAGAGAGACCAAGTTGGAGCGCAGTCAGGTGCTGGAGTCCAAGGGTCAGGTAGCGCTGAGGAAGGCAGTAAGCAGACCTTGGCTTTCTCTCTGGGGGTGGTGTCCAGTCGAGAGAGAGAGAGAGCGACTATTTTTATCACAGTGGATCTGGCCGCCTCAGTCAAAGCAGGTATATATAATAATCACGCGTAGCCTTCCTGAGTGGCTATATACTCTTATGCCTCTGTTGAAGTTCTCTGTCGAGTTTCAGGTTGAGAATAATAATAATAATCATCATCACCGTGTTGGTTATCCCTTCCAGTCTTGGAGTAACTTCTTTCGAAGGTAAGGCTGTTTATAAACTTTACTCTGAGCAGAAATTGAAAGACACGACGGAACTCAGTCATCTTCGATCGTGAAATGTTTTTTTAAAATTACATTGTGGTGATTTTTTTTTTCTTGTGGTTTCGTTATCAATTTCTTTTATTCTCGTATTTTTGTTTTTTACGAAAATGTCATTGCAGACAAGAATGTTTACGTGAAAAGAAAGGAAATGAACTGTAATTCTGAGGTCAAAGGATACAATGCCACTATCAGAAGTAGTAGTAGTAGTAGGCACAGTTGCGGGAACGTGCCTTGTAACGGCTCCTTGAACTGGTAACTGGGAAAAATTATTATTTTCAAGTTTCTTTTGCGAATCATCGTCACTTTTAACGTCTTCCTTCTCCTCTCCTCCTCTTCGTCGAGTCTTTTTTATCCATCAGTGTCACTTCTGGATTTTTTTTTTACTTTGTAATCTTGCATTTACTTTTCATTATCTCTTGTGCACCCAGTTCGAACGAAAATATGAACTTCTAAAAAGAGAACCCACTGTCGAGTATTTTAAAAACAGTACCCGAGGTAAATGAATTTGAAAAAGAACCCAGTGTTGCCACAAGGTCTGTTGAAACCAACGGCGAACTCTCTCTCTCTCTCTCTCTCTCTCTCTCTCTCTCTCTCTCTCTCTCTCTCTCTCTCTGCAAAACCAGAAGAAATGCCTCATTATTTCTACGTTTACCGCTTCCGCGACTGAGTGCGCTATCTATCACCTTTGCGACTCAGTGTAACTGAGGTGCTGACCAAGGTGTGTTTGGTGTCTCTGTATAAGGGAAAGTCTCCCATAGAAAGGAAAATTTCTAGACACGAGTACAGGGAATCCAGTAATGTCACCTCTGAAATATAGCTTTACGAAAGGACAGTTAATTCATTTCGAAACGAGCTCGTAGATCGAGCTTAAAATCTGTCGTATCCTTTTCAAGTTTAATTGACGTTCATAATTAGAAAATAAATAGTAAAAACATAGAATGAAAATCTGTTGTATCTTTTTCTAGTTTGATTGGCTTTCATAATTAGAAAATGAAAAGTAAAAACATAGAATTAAAATCTATTGTATTATTTTCAAGTTTAATCGACTTTCATAATTAGAAAATGAATAGTAAAAACATAGACTTAAAATCTGTTTCATCTTTTTCAAATCGAATCGACTTTCATAATTAGAAAATGAAAAATAAAAACATAGAATTAAAATCTGTTGTATCTTATTCAAGTTCATTTGACTTTCATAATTAGAGAATGAATAGTGAAAACATAGAATTAATATCTGTTGTATCCTTTTCAAGTTTAATTGGCTTTCATAATTAGAAAACGAAGAATAAAGTCATAGAATTAAAATCTATTGTATCATTTTCAAGTTTAATTGGCTTTCATAATTAGAAAATGAATAGTGAAAACATAGAAGTAGTGTGGTATATATATAAAAGGTACAATAACTTATGATTGTCCCAATATGGAACTGATGCAAAGCTTCGAGATTTTTTCGGACCTATGTTCAGATAGCCAGGAACTGTAGATGACCAATATATTTGACTGTTCTGGATTATTCAAAGGCGTATCCGCAAGCTTTCCAACTCTGAAACTTACCCTATGTTTATGCAGAAAAACGCATGCAAATTCACCTCCTCACGCATACATAAATCAAACAAACTTACACACGCTATTATTGGGTGCAGGAAAAGAGGCATGTCAGCCATATAAGTGCATTTCCTCCCACCAAGGGGTCCACAACCCTTGAGGAGCAATATATTATTATATCCCAAAACACTTGCCAAGATGGGAATGTATGTGGGACGTGGTGACCCAACTCTCCTTTACATAAGTGAAGCGTGGCGATCATAGGATCTAGCAAACATAAATCGTGATAATTTTGTATATGCTTGTAATGTCAATAGATGAGATTCAGTTTTATTTTCTGCTGTTGTGTAACGGATTAAGCTGCTTTTAAATCAGCATGGGCTCTTCCTTCTAAAGCACCAGCGCGTGACTGTGGACAGTGAAATGTACCTTTAGAAAAAAAAATTACTAGTCTTTTTTGACAGGAGTAAGTCAGAATGAGCAGAGTCATGGAGAGAGAGAGATTTTACATAAGTTGTGAAATTCTTGCTGAAACTGTCTTAATTCCAGCTGTAAATGAATGAGTCACTTTTCGTTAGACCTAACTCAGTAGCAGTGTCATGGTGAATGGCTAAATTAGGGGGGGGGGGGGTAGGAAAAACTATACCCAATCAGGTCCCACGTCAGGGAATCGAGGATATATATTGATATATTCATATTTTCAGGTCTATAAAAAAATATATAGTTCGAAATGTATTTCAGACGTGATGACTGGCAGAATCCTATTGATGAATATCGAGACATGATCTGAATGTCATCTTCGCACAGAAGGACAAAATAGTGGATCATTAATCATCTCAGAAGATGATTATGACATGCTTCGTGATCGGAATATTTTGACTGAAAAATAATTAATTTAAGCTGAATTCAATGATATCATACTCCGGCTGGCTGATTTCACGCTTTACTTTTTTTTTCTTTTTAATAATTCCTCCTAGAGTCATTAGAACGGACATCTTCACACCTTACCTGAGGTAGCAAAACTCCCAATGTTTGTACCTACCTTCGTACACACACCGCTAGGCTAAACACCTCCATCTTGGGCGTATCCTTCAATTTCCAGAATAATGAACCTTTTACTTTCCAGTACCTTTTAAACTCAAGATGCTAGAGTTTGCATGTGTGCGTGCGTGTATATATGTTTATCAGTGGCGTTAAGTGCTGGAGCATTCATGAATAGAGAAATTTTATGACCGAAGATGGTCCTGTTCAACGTAACTTCTACCAAACCTCACGTGGACATTAAAGCAGCCGTTGCAGAGTCGAATTATCTGATTTTTTTTTTTTTTAGGGTCCCCTCGAACGAGATTATGCTGTTGTTCACGTGGGCACAGTAACAGAGATATCCCGGAAAACAGAGAGACGATAGAACCAAAATCATGAGACTATAACTAAGGTTCGGTCTTGAGTTTGTTCAGTGTACGTATATTAGATTTTTGTTTTCTTTGTTCAATTATTGAACTTACATGACGAACAAATTACGCTTAAGCAGAACAGTCCTCTGGATTAAACGAGGCCACAGTTGACACGAGTCTAGAGATTACCGGGTTTGGTTTACCTTTTAAAACAAAACTTCCTGTTTACGAGCACTTGAGGAAGGAGGCCAACGTGTGAAAACAAACAAACATGGATGGACTTTACTCTGACTTCAGTAGTCTTATCGGAGTTTGGTATCGTCTTCCAAGCAGTTTTTTTTAACATCTATGAAAGATTATAGTCCCATAAATACAAAGGCCGCGTGGAGCATGAGTAAGCCGAATGAGAGTCATGAAAACTGAGAAGCTCTCCATCAAAAGTCAAGATGATAGAGATAAGGTCATGAATCATTATCAAGATACTGCTCACAATAAGTGACGATTCTGACAAGTATTTCAAAACATAGACTAAAAAAAAGGGGGGGGGGCAGTATCTCAAATCTGTTTTAGGCTCGTAGTCCTCTCTCATGGGCAGAGGATTAGGCCTACCGGACGTTGCTAAAAGCCTTTTCTTCCATAACTTTTCGAACACAAAATTAGCAAAATAATTAGGCGTTTTTGAAAGAGTACCTATCTCTTTCAAGAGACGCGAAGCTCATAATATATGGTAGACCATACTCTTAAAAAATGATTTACTTGACCATATAGATGTTTGCAGAAAAACATAAATTCAAATAGCTTTTCTACAACTGAACCTATTTCCTCTTTCTACATATCAACGATTTTATCATATTCTTGAAGTTTTACTACTAATTATTTGCTTTGCAAAGATAGCACCTTTTTCTGCAAACATCTATATGGTCAAGTAAATCATTTTTAAGAGTATGGGTCTACCATATGAGCTTTGCGTCTCTTGAATGAGATAGGTACTCTTTCAAAAACGCCTAATTATTTTGCTAATTTTGTGTTCGAAAAGTTATGGAAGAAAAAGCTTTTAGCAACGCCCGGTAGGCCTAATCCTCTGCCCGTGAGTGAGGACTACGAGCCTAAAACAGATTTGAGATACTGCCTTTTTTTTTCTTTTTTTTTTTTAGTCTATGTTTTGAAATACTTGTCAGAATCGTCACTTATTGTGAGCAGTATCTTGATAATGATTCGTGACCTTATCTCTATCATCTTGACTTTTGATGGAGAGCTTGTCAGTTTTCATGACTCTCATTCGGCTTACTCATGCTCCACGCGGCCTTTGTATTTATGGGACTATAATGTTTGTTTGTTTTCACACGTTGGCCTCCTTCCTCAAGTGCTCGTAAACAGGAAGTTTTGTTTTAAAAGGTAAACCAAACCCGGTAATCTCTAGACTCATGTCAACTGTGGCCTGGTTTAATCCAGAGGACTATTTTGGTTTACTCCAGAGGACTGTTCTGCTTAAGTGTAAATTGTTCGTCACGTGAGCTCAATAATTGAACAAAGAAAACAAAAATCTTATATACGTACACTGAACAAACTTATGACCGAACCTTAGTGACACTAGTCTCATGATTTTGGTTCTATCGTCTCTCTGTTTTCCGGGATATCTCTGTTACTGTGCCCACGTGAACAGCAGCATAATCTCGTTCGAGGGGACCCTTAGAAAAAAAAAGATAATAATGGGCCTATCATAGCTATCACCAAACTTTCTTCTTCTTCTGCCATCTTTCTTTTGCACCTAAGGTCCAAGGGTGTACATTGGGAGTCATGGAAATAAATTGCATTTTAACCTGATTCTTGAAGAGCAATTCGTCATAACCTATCCCTAGGGTAAACTTTCAGTAAATTTAGTTTTTTTTTTTTTCAAATTCATTTTTATTTCAAAAGCGTCAATTCTGTTTCCCAGGTTACAGACGGACACACACACACACACAAATATTTCCCTTGTCCTGATGTACCAGCTAGAACGAATAGATGCTATGTTGATTTTCAAAGATTGCATTGTAAATGTCGCTCTCCATTATGGCCAAAATTTCATAATACATCAGTAGTAGAGGTTCCCTTATTACCTTCATTTCTTATTTTCTTCATGGCTTTATCAGAAAAAAAGAAATTTATCAATATAATTAGCGCTGACGCGAGATAACATTTCCTAGTTGGGTTGCCATAATCTAGTGTCCCTTGTTATCGAAAGGTTATCTCATGACAAATTCTTGTCATGAAGAGGATGATGATGTCTCGTTGCTTCCCAAAGATACGAGGAAAAACGAGTTGGGTTGGTGAAATGCAATTCGTCCGACTCAGGTAGGATCATACTAAACATTGGACCGGTTTTATCTTCACTAATTCATGACTTCGCACTGATTTGGAAGTGCGATAAGCATTTTTCTAGTTTGTTTTTCTCATTTTGATGACTGATGCACTATTTTCAATGCCGTCTGGAGCATAAGTTCTTAAGAAATAGTAAATTATCTTTTATTTACTTTGCTTTTTATTTTCAATAACGTCCGGAACATAAGTACTTATGAAACAATAAATTATCTTTTATTTACTTCGCTTTTTATTTTCAACAACGTCCGGAACATAAGTACTTATGAAATAGTAAATTATCTTTTATTTGTTTCGCTTTTATATATTTTGTAGGCGAAAGATACATTTTTTTTCCCGAATGTTCCTGCGTGAATCACATCAGTTGTGGGTCTTGCATTTTGCTACATTTCCTAATAATTTTATTTATTGAATAACAAACAACAAGATATAACTCTGTCTTATAACCAGCGAATTCCTGATTGAAGTTCCAGCTATGCTTTTATCTCGAGGGAGGGAAACGGTTGTAGTAACGGGAAAAGCAGAAGATATATTTGCGGAGAGAAAATTTAGCGGTGATGAAACCAAAGAGATAAAAAAAAAAGCAAAAGGGTCTAGGTGACGATTAGGTTCATTACTGAGAGACAAAGAGAGAGCGAAAGAGGTGTCTTGAGATAAGGTTTGTTATGAGAAATTGCCAAGATATCGATGCTTCGTTATATAATGGAATAAAAGCCGATGTTTCTCGTTATACGAAATGAACTCCACACCACGGGCTAAGTCTCTCTCTCTCTCTCTCTCTCTCTCTCTCTCTCGTCTCTCTCTCTCTCTCTCTCTCTCAGTTATTATCCATGTCTTTTGGTCTCATTAACTAAATACCGGTAAGAAATGTAGCTTGTCTCCATTTATAACTAGAAACTAATATCTTCATACACTAATCATGCGACTGATCTAGACTCAAGTTGAACATTGACTGAAATTTGACGAGTTTTTATAAACATTCTTTCTTTTGTTTTATCAATTTCCCATTCTGTATTCCTAACTGAGACCATATTTCGTGCATAGCGAAAAAAGGCAAGTTAATACACTATGAATAACTTCAATTAGAATTATATGTGACCAAAAAGAGGCAAAAAAATAGATACGAAAAATTTGACAACCGTTACAGATAGCAAAGATGTAGGACATTAATTAATAATATTTGTTGTAGAGAGTAGATTCTCATCAAGGTTTAGATTTAATACAAAATAATGGCGAAAAGAAAGACTATTCTATATTTTTTTCCCAAGGCCCGGATAAACTAAAGATGGAAAATACTGATCCTTAGGCCAAAATGTAGTACACCGTGAAAAGGAAAAGTTATTTGACTGTGTTCCATTTCTTGCATCCCCTTAGACCAAAACGTTGACTAATAAAGGAGTATATAGTTTAATTTTATTCACTCTCTTACAGAATAACTACAGATAACACCATGAGCGGAAGGAAATTCTCCCAAGAACAGACTCGTCCAGAGTCGTCCTCACACTTGGCGCTGCCTGACCTGAAGACGGTTCGATGGTTACAGGACCAGGAGACGTTGATGAAACTCTATCAATCGACGGCGAGGCGCTATGTGAACCTGAAAGGAATGTTCCTCGTGGGCTGGTATCTCTTGGTGATCGAGGTAATTAAGATATAAATACTGCACTAGATTAATAATGGTGAATAGGTATGATCCAAAGTGGTGGATAAGTTTTAGTCATGAGTCTATGGGTCAAGGTCTATCTCGGTGTGAAAAAGTTGTAAAAACTGCGGAATTTGAGTAGCTGAACGTGTGACTATAGAAATAATTGAATTAAAATATGTTAAACCATGGTTTAATATTGAGAAATGTTTTATTTTTTAACCAGGTCGTTGCAGTCTGGTGGTGGACATTACTACATAACATCGCCTTGCCACAAGTCGTAATCATACTCGTAGGCCACATGGATTCTGGAACCGTTTACGTCCTGGAAACTGTGTATCGCAAGACAGACTGGGTCAGTAGATGAGTTCAATTTTTTACCTTATTTCCCCAACAGATCTGCTAAAACCTGTTTTAGTTTTTAGCTTCTTAGGCTGAAAGCATTATTTTAACAAGATTCAGTTCAACACTTGTAGACCGATGACGGCACCTCATGATAAAAAATGGAGGAAAAATTATGTAGATATCGACTCATAATTGCCAAATCTTCTTTGAATCGGTCGAGCAGTGGTTGTCAGAGCCAGCCATGACAGTATGGTAGGCAGAGAGATTTGGGAGTCTTACGCTTAGGACCGCAAGTCATTTTAGTGGTGACATAAATTGCAAACGTCAATACTACTAGTAATTCACACTTTTTTCCTCTTCTTCTTCTTCTTCTTCTTCTTCTTCTTCTTCTTCTTCTTCTTAACTGATCACGAGGGTAATTACACTTCTGGCTGTTTATTTGGTTTAATCAACTCAACCTGAAGTGATGAAATATATCTAAATATTTCTGTTACATTTTATTGATTCCACTTCGATGTCACGTGGGATTATAGATTCATTCAGCGACGCATTTAAGCGCACAAATATATTACTACTTTTAATGTCTCTCTGCTGCTTTTAAAATCCTTTTTCACTTTACTTTGACAAACGAAAATATTAAAACGCAGTGTTCATAAGGATGCGCCCACTTACAAGCTGCCCTCGCCTGAAAAAGAGCACTAGACTCAAAGATTATTTCAAAGCGTAAAGTAACAATCACTTCCATTTCTAGACCGTTTTGAATCCGCCCATGGTCAAATAACATCCCAGTTTCCACGGCAAACAATTAACTATTTCATTTCCGTTGCATTCTTTTAATGTAAATTTGGCAGAGTTATGATCCTAGACAAAACAAATAAAATCTATAGGAATGTCAAGCGTCATTCCAACTTTAATGTATTTCTAATGAATCTGCCGATCATGATGAGTGTTCGCTGACATGACGGAGATTGCAAAAAAATTAAAAAATATTTTTTTTATGAACAATTTGCCTCGTGCATGCTTCGTATAAAATGTTAGGGATCAATTCACTCGCTTCTTAAAGGGAATAGAATAAAATGCCCAGTTAAAATGATCGTTTTTTTTTTTAATGTGAATAGACTCTAAGCATTTTTTTTTTCTTGCTTAACCCGAGCACCTGCTTGGACAATAAGGTAGTTTCTTCACCACTTAAGCCTCTTACCAGTTGCCTCACCAACAGCGGAAGTGACGTCAATGGCACCTTCAACTCTTTGTGGAGTCTCTCATTGGCCAATGAACCAAAAGGCTTTAAAGTTTGGATATATCACCATTACTAGAAAATTAGACAATTCAGATATGAATGGTGCCGCCAGTTCTCCGTGAAACTCTGAGATATGAGAGGTCTAATTGATTTTCTTGAGACTAAAAACGCAACTAAAAAGTGCAGTTTTCATTATGTAACCAATGAACCCAGGTGCTAATCCGCTATATCAATATTACACCATTCAAAAAAATTAATTAGTATACTGATTTCCTTGTCCCTAAATGCCATTTTTTCCGCCAGTTTTAGGCAAATTCTATTTTCCTTAGACTAAGGAACACTAACAAAAAGCTGTAGCGTCCCAACTGATTTCCTTAGACTAATAAAACTATCTCAGAAGGGTGGATTTCCAACTGACTCCTTTAGACTAATAAAACCTGCTCAGAAGGGTGGTTTTCCAACTGATTCTAATGACTTTGACATTTCCCAACTAATTCCAATAATTGACATGATATTCCCTTCCAGTGGCGAGATGCAGCAGGTGTCAGATTCATGTGGTTCAAAGAGAGCGTCGTCTTCTTCCTGGACAGAAATCTCACGACGGCAGACAAGTACTTCGGACTCCTGCAAGACCAGATTTTTGCCCTCATCGCCTTCCTCACGAAACCTGTTAGACTTATTGGCGATGTCATCTCTAATTTTGCTGCACAGGTGAGTGTTTATCAGCCTGAAGAGGAGTTTAAGAAATATTTTTTTTTTTTTTTAGCATGTTTTACGTGTTTAGGGACACTTACATATGCAGTTGTGTTCTTACTAGGAAATCACGCTCAACAACAGATCATACAATTGATTGTGTAAGAAAAGAGCTTTGATTAACTTACACATATTAACATAAAGAGATAATCATTCGACCCATCTTACAGTATATAGCCAAATTTTCCTAAAATTCAGAAACCCCACAATATCCATGTGGTGTATTTCAGAATTCCAGCGTAGAAGCTTACCATTTGCATGCTGAGGCTATACAGTATATAGGTCTAAAACTAAGCCTTGAACACCTGTCTTTATCAGGCGTTAGCCTTTAAGTAACAGCTGTTTAGCAAGATGCCTTCATCAGTAAGTCTTAAGGCAGCCATTTAATCAGAATTCTCTGAGGAAACGAGAAGGGAAAACCAATCTCAAGTGGCTTTTCAAACGTCTGTCGTGGTTTCAGAAGCCTGGTGAGGGAGCTTACCCGAAGATCAAGAACGGCTCCCTGAGGAGAAACTCCGAGGGCTACGAAGCCGAGGACAACGAGGACTTCGTGGATGAGGATTACCTCTCGGACGCGTCCTTGGACTCCAGGAGACTCATGAAGGAGGACTCGAGAGGTATAGGATACTTTGTGAATGAGAGTGTATATAGCTCTTGCTAGGCACCATGACGCGAAATAATTTTTTTTTTTTTTTTTTTTTGGCTTTTGAAGTTTTACTAGTTTAACCCTCGCATGTGTTCGATGCTCTTACTAATATTCAGAGATTGTTGGTTTCATTTCCTTAACAAAAAGAATAAATTAGACTTTCTTTACATGTTTTTCTTTCTATATATCAGGAATGTCCTCAGTGAGAAAGGGTACCGAAGATTTATTGTCAAAACCAAGACTGCAGAACAAATAGCGCAAAACTGTATATAAGAAAGGTTTTATGAAGACTATCTTTTTCAGTTGTATATATATATATATATATATATAGTATATCTATATATATATATATATATATATATTCTCCTTTGAAATCGCTACAATTGCTTATTTAAAAATGTTTAAAAATATAGATTTTAACAGCTGATTCCAGAAAAACTTTTAAAAAGTTTAAATATGAAACACTCCGCCTATAGTCATCAGTTTTCTTATGAGATAAGAATTATAGCTTTTGATTTTCCATGGCATGAATGTAAATCTGCCCTGCAAAGGAAGTATTGCTGTTGCACGAATGAGATAATTCACATAGGCCTATTCCATTAAACGATCAAAATACTTTGATTACAGCTATGTCCAATTGTTTACGCTTAACAAGAGAGTAGCCTACATATCTGTTGATATCGAATAACACTTGCTTTACGCAGAGCCTTAATTTCAAGCAATACCTTGCTTGCTATCTAGCTATGCATCATGCATGCATTATGTTGCACTGACTTGCCTGACATCTTTGAGACAAAGGCTTCCAGAGGCTCTCCTTTAGTTACCTGTTGGTTACCTGGCAGGGCAATTATACACACGCCTGCACACGACCGCCACGGCCGAGGGGAAGTTCCGGGAAGCCATGTACGTCAGGGTTCGAAACGAGCTGAGCATCATGAGGAAGAATTCGATCAGGTTCTCCACCGGAATCGTGAGTGGTTGTCTGGGTCTCTTCTCTGTGGCGTTGGAGAGGATTCAGTGATGTTTCTCATTTTTTTTTCTTTGGTCTTTGGTCTTCAGAATCGTGAAGGTTATGAAGAACTGGGCGTTGATTTGAGTCACGTAGAGTTACAAAGTAAATTAATACTATCTAAAAAAAATAGATCTCTAACATTTGTCCAAAGCAACGATAGTGTAATGCAAGAACCGAGAGGTTATTAGTATAACTGGTATAAAAATAAAAGTTCTTATTTATTCCACAATACAAGTCTGATATAAAGTTTTCTGTATTCTCCAGCTCTGAGATAAAACAGACTTAGTCTGAACGCTGTCCTCTTATAGAACAGCTTATAGTTTACTTTTTATTCTCCGTTTAACATAAATCCTTAGAGCGAACATAGGCCTAGCTGCATTTTTACTCAGAAATCTAATTTTTTTCTTCAAAACCCTCCACTTTCAGGTGAACTGCGTCAGACAAATGGTGGAATTGCCAACAAGACAAAGCGGCAGATCTTTGCAGGAATTACTTCTAAGCATAGCCAAGGTAAGTCACGTGACTCTCCCATCTAGTCACTGTTTGAGACAACTCACGGATGCCAGTGAGTCGATCTGGCATGGTGTCGACTTGAAGTTGTAGTTACTTACCTGTTTTGTATTTACTTGTAAAGTTAAAGTTTGATGGTGTTAGTCCTCCTAAGAGGCCAACAAGTTACACCAACCGTACTATAGTAGATTCACATTACCCATGCATCTGATGTCTAGGCCAGTCCCTTACGACGCTCCTGATTGGGTGTTGATAAGCCAATCACAGTGCTGGACACTCTCGGTCTCTCGAGAGAGTACACATAGGTAGGATGTATATTCCACCTCTCCTGAGGGATATAAGTCTTTCTAAAGTATCCTTCAGGAGAGGTGGAATATACATCCTGCCTATGTGAACTCTCGAGAGAGACTGAGAGTTTTCAACCCTGTGATTGGCTTATCAACAGCCAATCAGGAGCGTCATAAAGGACTTTCCAAGACCTTAGATGCACGGATGATGTGAATCTACTATAGCCTTCAATGTACGGTTCCTTAATCTCTTGACATTTTCGTTCATTCTACAGAAACTGAGGATCTTGGATCTGATTCAGACACTCCAGGAAAACATGAGCGGGCAACCCTACCTCGCCAGGCCGCTAATCCTAGTAAGGGTTCTCAGCGAAGCTTGGCTCGCTGTAAGTATAGTGGAATACGTTTACTGTCTAAATTCTAACGTGTTTTATCGATATACAAAGAAAGAATTGGTTGACCATCATTGGGATAGTGTTAGAGGCACTTCGGATTTTGTGGGGGCACTGGTTTGGCCACACATTGAAAGTGTAAATAACAAGGTCACCCAGTGAAAGAGCTTCCTTACATTTGTCAACATTTTTTTTTTCCATTCATTCTTGAGGTGACCAAAGACACAGCCACGAAGTTGTGAGGAAAACATCATCATTCCTTAGCAGGACTAAGGCCTAACTTAGAATTACATTATTAATTGTTTATAAAATGAAATAGATAAAAGTTTACTAAACAGTCTACCAGCTGAATTTCTATGAGGCAGGTAGACTGATTTCAATCTGTTGATGGACGCCTTAATAAGTTTTGCATGACTCTAAGGGTGCGTCCACACAACACTTTATAAAACATGTCTCAGACACACTCCAGAAACTAATTGCACACATGTCGCAAGCAAGTTGAAAACATATCAATGATCATAATAAGAGAGTGAATATTGGGTAAAAGAAAAAATCATAGGAAGCAATGGTTAGGACTATGTACAAGCCACTGACTTGTAATCAACTTGTTTGTGACGTATGTGCGACAGATTACTGACAAGATACTGACATGTTTTCAACTGTACTGTACTAGACTCAATCCTAAACTCTGAAGTGAACAAATGACCTTTTAAGCAGCCTATTGACCGTATGACTTTTCTTTCGATTCCCCTTCCAGTTTTTGCTTCGTTTGGTGAGGGTAAAAAAGAACAGGCGAACCAGGTCAATGAGGTCAGAAAGCCTGCGTCGCCGGGCTCTCAACCCAAGTGGTATGAGCAGTCTCCACCAACTAAGCCCCGCGGCTCTCCAGCAATCCTCCGAGCCCGCGCCGTCTCTCCGCCTGCCAGTGTCAGCGACTCTGCAGGAGAGAGTCCAGAAACTCGAAGAAGAGGATTTGGAAGGTTTTCCCTCAAAAGACAGCGCTCTAGGAAGTGAGGACTACCACTCCGAGGCGGCCACCCTCAGCGACCACGCCTCCCCCCGCGTCGAGGAAGGGCCGGAATCGGGCAGCTCCGACAAGGAGAAAAAGCGCAAGGTCAGCTTCTCCGATGTCACCGGGGAGCAGCTGGCACAGTTGCGAGCGGGCGCACCGGAAGTCAGACACAGGGGGGAGTCCCCTTCCTCCCTGTGCGCAGGAAGTCTTAGGGATATGAACGGGAGTTCCGGCATTCCTAGGTCTTCCTTGAGCAGTGGGAGACAGTCTCCACTTCAAGAGGCTCCCTGGAATTCGTCTCTGTCTTCTGAGGAGGGGAATCAAGACCCGTCGTTGAGGAAAGTAAGATCTCCCCAACAGAAACATGTTATGATAAAGTCCAACTGAATATTCATATAAGCAACACATACACACACACATATATATATAACCTATATATATGTCGTCTGTGTGTGTGTGTTGATGTATATAGAATGAGAGGGCAAGAAAAGGTATAAATCTCTTATACCATATTACTTACCAGCATTCTAGCCGCTGCGGTCTTTCTATATGTAAGGAAAAATTGTATACGTATTCTTTTCCTGTCGGAAGCCAAGCCTTTTACCAAATCAAAGTCCCGTATGATTTTACTCATATTATTATTTGCTCAATACTGTAATGTAAACCCTTCATTGACATGAGATACGGTCTAATAAACATACCAAAAAACTTTTCACAACAATCCTGATAATTCACAGCACAACAAAACCGTTTTATTTACTTCCATCTTTGTAGAATAACTAAGTTTAAAACTTCATGAAAAAAATGTCCTCCAAAACTAAGTCATACCTTCATAATCATAGTTTTTAGGTTATGTAATAAACGTATGCGTTGGAATACTTTTGTGTTTATGCATATGTAATGAGAATCTTGTCGATTATTGTAATAAATAACAAACAAACAAACACGCACACACACATATATTTATATATGTATATAAAGGCAAAACCCACGAAGAAAAGTGAAACAATAAAGTAACCACTGCAAGGTCTTTCGATTCTCGTCCTTTGCGAAACTTCGTAAAGGACGAGAGTTGAAAGGCCTCCTCGCAGCGGTTAATCCATTGTTTCATTTCCTTCGTGGATTTTTGTCTTTATTTATATATATTCATCGCGTTCCATATTTTCGTGATTCAGCTACACATACATACACACACATATATATATATATTATAAATTTATATTATATATATATATATATATATATATATATATATATATATATATATATATAGTCAGGATGTCCATAAAGTCCCAGTACCATTACATGCAATAAATACTTGCAATGATGCTGAGACTTTATGGACACCCTGTGTATGTATATATGTATATATATAATATTAATATATATAATTACTATAATATATATGAGATATATCTATATATATATATATATATATATATATATATATATATATATAATAAATAGATAGATAGATAGGATGTCCATAAAGTATCAGTACCATAACAAGCAATTAATAATTGCAATGGTACTGAGACTTTATGGACACCCAGTATATATATATATATATATATATATAGATATATAATAAATATCTATATATATATATATATATATATATATATAATTATATATATATATATGAGCCCGGAACACCACTTATAGGCAATACTTTAGCTTGATTACTTATACGAAGCGAATGATGCAAGTAACCACATACACATTTCCACTATACACTCAGAAGTAAACAAGATGGGTGTTGCCAACTTAGATTTTTCAGAAATATCTAAAATTTGTGTATTATGCATATTTATAAGCGTGGAAAATACATTTGATATGTGTATATGTATGTATACTATATATTATATATTTATATATATGTCTATATATTTACATATATATCGATTATATATATATATTATATATATATATATATATATATATATATATATATATATATATATATATATACCTAAGAGCTACAATATGTATCTAAGTGTGCATAAAAGTATTTGATCATGATATTGTAAACCTATCCGTAAGATATGTAAATAGCCCAATTTAGGACTTGTATACACATAATCACGTTGTTGACTGTTATAAGATATTAATAATAAAAAAAAAAATTTGCTCATACTCTTACCATTAGCCTGTATATTTCTCTAGCTATGGGACATCGACTGGCAATATTTAAATCCCGAGAATATTTGGTGTTGTACCTTAGTTTGAGTCCCAAGTGAACTTTGTCTGTTTTGTTTTTGATAATATCCAAGTGTTCAGAGGAGACTGTTGGAAGATAGGGCCCTCCAATTTTTATTTAAAAAGAGTCATTTTTTTTATCTATAAACGAAATTCTAAGTGAGGGGTACTTTATTATTGTGTACTGAAATATTCTTAACATTGGCAATGAGTATTCGTATATTTAACTTGTATGTTTTTTTTTACATGTTAAATTGCCTTTCCTTTTTTTTTACAGAATGCTTGGTGTATTCATCCCAAATTTATACGTAAAATATTTTTTATCAATTGCAATATATATATATATTATATATATAGATAAGTATATATATATATAATATATATATATTATATATATAATATATATATATATATATTATATGATATATTCATCATATAATTGATAATAATGATTTTATGCATAAATCTGGGAAGAATATACTAAGTATTCTATACAAAAAATAGAAATTTAATATTTTCTTATATATATATATAATATGCTTACACACACATTGCGCCACTCACCTCAACCTTACGAGTACTCTCTCGATCTCTTCCTGGATCTTGAAGCCTCACTTTCTATATAGTACCACCTCTGACACGAAAACAATATTAGTCTCTATGTCTTCCACCTTTTTTTTTTATTTACTTCAACATTCATTTCTTCCCTTCCTTCTACTCTGAAATTATCTTCTTCTCTCGTCCTACCATCATCTAATATTGTTGTTCGCGTCTTTTGTTTACTTTGGCTGTTCAGCGCACGGCGCATGCGCAGAGCTATATTATAATCGAGGTGACCGTTGAGACAGAATGTTTGTTTGTTTGTATGGTGTTTTTACGTTGCATGGAACCAGTGGTTATTCAGCAACGGGA
The DNA here is from genome assembly GCF_015104395.2 of Macrobrachium nipponense. NCBI lineage: Eukaryota > Metazoa > Arthropoda > Malacostraca > Decapoda > Palaemonidae > Macrobrachium > Macrobrachium nipponense. The sequence goes on along the minus strand of NC_061101.1, from coordinate 2,417,437 downwards.
CCAACGGCTTGACGTGACTTCCGAACCACGTCGAGAGTGAACTTCTATCACCAGAAATACACATCTCTCACTCCTCAATGGAATGGCCGAGAATCGAACCCGCTTAGTCTCCTATTCCTAGTTTCCAGTGGTCTGTGAAGTCATAGTTTATAGTGTTCTGGTTTTTGTTGCCGTTGTATTTTAGAGTTGAAAACTTGTATGTTAACTGATGTTACAATGGCTTTTGCTAACATTTATATTTACTGTTGGATACATGCATTATTATGCTCTGTACAGTCTTTTTTCAAGGTTTCTGTATGCTACGTAACCTGTAACTACATAAGTACGGATGAGCATTGAGCGACTTGACTCACTGTTCTAATCATTTGCCAGAAAACAGCGTTAATAGCTAATGCGCCCAAGTTCGAATCCCGGCTTGGGATACAGCAACAAATGGTTGCGTTCTATGAACATTCATCTTGGTCCCTATCAAGCTGACCTCTATGAATGATGTACCCAACATAGGTATAGTTAGTCGGCTGTACTGCGAGGCGGTAATATTTCCAGGGGAAAAAAAAGAAACAGAACGAAATCAGAGTGATACAATATATTCTACCCAAAGGAATTGTGCTTACCAGAAATATATATATATATATATATATATATATATATATATATATATATATATATATATATATAGGATGAAAGAATCATTCATTTTCACTTTGACCCAGCAGGGAATATAAATTACCAGTTGTGACACAGACAGACACGTTTGATATTTGCAAGACAGAGAGATCCAGCCCTAACGACGTATTTGGTTAAAAGGGTTATATAGTTTTCCTCGCGTGGCCTCTTAATCTGGATGAATTTTAGGTCGGTAGACTGTTAAACAGGTGAATCTTACTAGTACAAGGTATGAACGACAGATATGTTATATATATAATATATTCTATTTTCAAACGTCGCACGCGCTATGGTATAGGCTGAGTATTGTAACATTCACTTCATGTAGCCTACCAAAGTATTCCACTGAATGTGATTTTGAGAGAGAGAGAGAGAGAGTATATGACCCTGAAGAATTCTACAACGTTTATTGTGACCGGGAAACATAATATTATATACCATACTAAGCTCTAAGCTCCATCTCTGTTGCACGATTTCAAGTACTAGTGAGTTTCCATAGTACATGTCGGATAAAGAAGAAGCGGGAAATCTGATGGAAAAGCCAAGAAAAGGTGATTTTTTGTGTGTGTATTGTTTCTTTATTGCATTCAACAAACAGAGAATATTGAAGAAAGTCCCAGGAACAAGTTATTTACACAATATCAAAAGATCGCCGCGGGCTGGGCGCTGGAATTTCGTAGGAGTCATGTTGATTGTTACAATACTCAGGTGAGATATTTTCTCTCTCTTTTTAGTAGAAGATTACCATTGATTGTTTTTCGTTATGTGGCGTATTTCGTTATATCTTGACGCACTGACGAAGAAGCTCTCATAAAAGTAGGGTGGTCAATATAACTTCTTTGGCGGCGAGAGGTTCAGCTAAGAAAAAATTGACAATAGATGGCGTTGTGTTTTTTTTAATCTTCTCTTCTTCTTTAGATGTTACTTAGAACTCGTGTTTTAGATCCCTTAGATATCATCCAAAGATGTTCTTATTATTACTTGTCTAAAAGATTCTTCATAGCCATGAAATATCTTAAAATGATGTAATATCTTAGTATCTCTGAGTTCAAGAAAAGATATGCCATGAAAAAATTAGGATACAAAGTCAAAAACTATGATTTCACAAATAAATAAATAAAAGTTTGTCCAAATGCAAAATTTGGATTTTCTTAAGATCCGGATAGAAAAAACTGCCCAAATTGCATAATTAAAAGCAAAAAAACAATAAAACACTCCCTTTTAAACATTTAGAAAATGAGAACACAAATTTTCGTTACTTATCACCACCAATGTGTTTACGAACTTCAGTTATTTATTTTTTAAAAGCCGCCCACCCACCCATCCACAACACCCTAGCACCCACTATGGAGAGTATAGCATGTCTACATCAACCCACGAAACCCGAATTTCTGGCGAGAATGACGAGGAGGCCCTATACTGACGAAACAACGCAGGTTGTCCCGTGGGCAATCACAGGTTCCATTGGTCTTCAGAGTCAGGTGAGCCGAAGGGTAACCGCCTGCCTATCTGGGACCCTTCCGAAATGCAGTTGATGTCGAACTCGCATTTGGCTGGAAAGAGAAATCATGTTTAGAATTAATGCGTCTCTGTAAAGGAGCTACTTAGCCTAGAGAGAGAGAGAGAGAGAGAGAGAGAGAGAGAGAGCTAGGACATTAGCATGAGCAACATCGTATTTGATTGAAAAGCGGAGTTTCTAGCTAGAGCCATTCTTGTGTGTTGCACTGACACTAACTCTGTTGTCAAACTATCAGATAGCAACACAGTCCTCCTCTGGCCGTTTGTAACAGGAACTGGTCATAAGCTCAAAAGGGCGTTTGTTTGCTGAGCAGGCTTTTAACAGCAATTCAACTTGCAAAGGAGAGATGTAGCTTTACAGGTTGTGAAGAAGAGAGACAAGTGGTCAGATTTCCTAGCACTGTGAGATTTCTCGTGCTCAGTATTGAGTTTAGCAGAGCTGGGGAGTATCAGGAAGGAACTGGAAGGCGGAGGCTGATCACTAGGGAAAGTGGAGTATGGGAAGAAGTATTAGTTTAACCCAGAAAGCGACCAATCTACTGCCACACAAACAGACGGAACGGCTGTCAAGCTCATATTATGCAACCTCAGGGTCACAGTAGTGACTCTGGCAGGGCTGGGTGATATCACAAAGAAACTGGAAGGAGGCTGGTCCCTGGAAAAAGTGAACCACAGGATTAAGAGTTAGTTTAACCGAAAAAGAACCAATCTTCTGCCACATAAAAACACAGAGAGGTCCAAAGGGGCCATACGCACCTTCAGTGCAGCACAGACCGACAGCAGAGCAGTGGCCGGATCTGGAAACGCCGCAGGTCTTGAGGTCGGAGTTGTTACAAGTGACTGGGATGAGGTTCTCTGTCCGACAGATCTGGGATTCCCTGGTACCAAGGAAGCAGCCGATGGTCTCGCCGCAACAGATCTCAGGTCCTAGGCATCGCCCCTGAAGTCCTGGGCCGCAGGAGGTGCACTGGGGGGAGGAGGAGGAGGATTTCGAGTGTTGACATTTCGACAGGTAAGGAAAGTCGATGAATGTTTATACATTTAGTTTCTGAAGGTTTTGACGTCTAGGGAAACAAGGTCATAGTTTCATATTGTTCTAAAGGTTTTGGAATTTGAAGGAATGAGACACCGTGGGGAGGATATCAACAATTTTAGTGTCGCAAAAACCAATTATACTAAGATCCTGAAGGTTTCGACGTCTGAGGAAATGGAGCATTAATTCCATTTTGCTTTAAAGGTTTTGAAACCTAATAAATAAATAAACAACATAATGAAACTGTCGAGTTTTTAAGTGTTTCACCAGATGAAACAGATGACGTTTGAAAGTGTTTCAAACACACCAAATGAAAATATACTCAGGTCTTAAAACTTGAGACAGAAAACACAAAAAAAAACTTCATTCCACATCGAACATCAGACAAAACATCCAAGAATACTTGCAGTGCGCGTATGACCGATGTGGGAGGAGGGCATTGACCTTTTGCCCCCTGGGGGACAGTTGGTGATGAAGCAGGCGTTGCTGTATCCCATTATGATAGAGATCACCACGAGCACTACACTCAACTGCATGCCTGTAATGAGAGGTTATTTTTATGAGAGAGAGAGAGATGAAGGCATGTAGGAGATCTTGAATTCCCAAAATGATAGACAGAGCTTGTCGATGGCACATGGATTTTGATCTCCTAAAAGGACAGTCTGCAAGAGTCTTCAAAAAGAGTTTTATGCTTATCAAGGACTAATATTATGACCTGCAGATTCTACTAAGCTAAAATATTAATGATGGTACTAAGAACCTTTGACTTTTGAGCTGAAAGTCTACCCAGATGAATTTGGAATTCTTAGGTATACCAGTTCGCGAGGTACCAAGCTTTTATAAACTGAGAGCAGATCCTATTTTATGAATATAATGCGAACAGCGGAAATTTATAGTAAGCTTGGACCAAAAGTCTTCCCAGAAAATATACAAAGTTCCTGAACTGTACACTGGTTCTCAACCTATGCTAAGACAGTAGTTTTAGTCTCTCTCTCTCTCTCTCTCTCTCTCTCTCTCTCTCTCTCTCTCTCTCTCTCTCTCTTAGAAACATTGCAGATTATTCTATAAATATTGAACATAAATTGATAACGAGACTGCTCGTTCAAATTTAATTGACATAAGAAATGAAATCGTGAGCCTTAACTCCCTGTCGTAAGTAGGTTAATAATCATGAACAACTCAGTTTTTGATAAATAGGGTACACAGAAAATTACGACTAGAAAATTACAAGAGAAAAGCCGATAGATTAAATTTTGCAGACGTTAAAATATCGAATCAAGTTAGGAACTGAAATACGCAAGCAGGCTTCCTCATGGACTGTTCACATGGGAAAAAATGTTTCAAATCATCAGAAAGCGATAAAAATAAAAACGTGAGTGAGCAAAGTTAACATTATCAAAACAAACAACAGATCTGGAGCAGTTCTATAAATACATATGGCTTGTGTATTGGCAGAATTCGATAACAAGTCTTTTCCACTTTTCTGCAACAAATAGAAGCTGCGGAAGTAACCTTAACGAGCCTAAGAAAATATAAAACTTAGGCTTAGCGATAGAAAAAAAAGTAACCTGAACAGAGTGAGAGTATCCAGTCAATTAATATTATAAAATGTTGGCACGAGATCTGGACACTTTCCACCGAAATCACTGAATGATATACGTGATGTCAATTATCAGCCTAGAAAGAGGAAAAAAATTAAATCTTATACTTTAGAAGTCAAATGAAGATATCTAAAGGAGAAACAATACGTGGAAAAGGTGACTTTACTAAAAAAAGAAAGTAAGAGAAATTGCTGGTTATATCAGATGAACAGACTGAAGTCGAGTTGAAAACGCTGTTAACAGCAAAAATGCAAGGCGCGCCATCGTGCGTATAGGGTAGAAAGAAGATGAAACAGTGAAGCATCAGCAAGCGTTATTATCATACTCGTCGCGTCCACTTTGTCGGTAACAAGAAGAAGAAGATAGGACGAAGACAATGAACGCTTGCTTGCTCTCTTACCTGCTGCGTGGGTGTGCTGGCGTCGTAACAGAATCTTGGGAGAAGAAGAAGAAGGGGGGAAAGAGATGAGCTTGCCTCGCGGTTACGGGATGCAATGCTGGACCGCCTCCAGCGCTTCCGTTTTATATAGCTAAGTGTGGGAAAGAGGGGGAGGAAGTGGTGGAGGGAGCCCTCTACCGCATGCTTGAATGTGTCTAGGGGGAGGAGAAGCCAATCTCGAAACAGCAACACCACGAAGACTTCATTCCAGACATGGAACGATTATTTTTATCTGTTTCTGAAAGCATTTCTGTTACCTTTACAATTGCGAGCAAAAGCATAAACTTCTGTTACCAACCATCAAAGTCTATGTAACGTCTAGTAACATGAATAATAACCTCACTTCTTAACAATAGGCGCTGTTTGTGATTATTTAAATTTTTTATAATTAGCCTATAGTGAACAGGATGTAAAGCATTACGATGAATTTTTATAACTATGGTGAAGATTTTATTCAACTTGAGTACAATGAAAGGAAAACAATTACAAGAATTAATCTAATCATTATAACGGATTTAAAAAAAAACGTTATATGAAGTGAGTCGTAAATCACATAGTACTAATGAAAGCTCATCGAGATTTGACGATACCAGAAACGATGAATAATCCAGAGAAGGAATAAAGAAATGAATGACAGAAACGCCGTGAAACGACAACAGAAGACTAAAGCATTATGCAATCTCGGATTTCCCCCGTTTGTTTCACTCGGGGGAGGAATTCTATGCACTCCTTCTGATCGCCTTTGATGGCGCCCTCGACCCCTCTGCTTATTTCAGAAATGGGTGCGGGTGGTTTGGCGGTATCTCTCCCCAAACTATAGGCCTAGAGGGTCTTGTTAGGCCGGCAAAATTGGCGCGGAGCGATCGAACGATTTCCGAAGAGTCGTAGGTATATAGCCAAGTTATAAATGGCATAATATATATAAAAGAATTCTAAGTATTCCGTTTTAATATCATGCTACGTCATTAGACGTAAAATACACAGTGTCAGCATTCTCGTAAACAAAGTTAGACGTATTTGTTCTAAACATTGCCGGATTCCTTTGCGTATTAAAGCATATTAAATACTTACAGCTTTTTGTGAATTTATTTGTGAGTTTAATCAGTGTTCTACAAAAGCTTAATTATACCTTTCAGACGGATACGTCTTATCAGAGTGTGGTGAGCAGTTGAGCCAGTTCAAAAGTTTAAGCTATAACAAATTACTCAGTAATTGTAAATCACTCTGTAACTGAGATTTCTGTTGCAAACCTAGCTGCTTACATGAAATTAACCTGTATGGAAGATATGTCATTAGCTGCTTACATGAAATTAAACTGTATGAATATATGTACTTATGATAAACTGCTTAGGCATAGCTTACTGAAATTAAACTGTACGGAAGATATGGTCTTTACTATTACTGATAAACTGTAGAAGATATGTCTAGCTTACTTAGAAATTAAAGATACAACTGTTACGGAAGTATGTCATTAGCTCTTACATGAAATTACTGTACGGAGAATATGTCTTTAGCTACTTACAGTACGGATATTGTCTTTAGCTACTTAATAATTAAAAACGAAGATATGTCTTTAGCTACTTACTAAATTAAACTGTACGGAAGATTATGTTCATTAGTGCTTGACATGAAATTAAACTGTTACGGAAGAATGGTCATTAGCTATTCCATTGAAATTAAACTGACGAAGATATGTCTTTAAGCTACTTACATGAAATTAAACTGTAAAAACGGAAGAATGTCATTAGCCTACTTACATGGAAATTAAAAATGTATACGGGAAAGATATGTCATTAGTGCTTACATGAAATTAAAACGTACGGAAGATATGTCTTAGCTACTTACATGAAAATTAACCTGTATGGAAGAAAAATGTCATTAGCAGTGCTTACATGGTAAATTAAAACTGTACGGGAAGATATGTCATTAGCTACTTACATGAAACAAAATTTAAACTGTAAGGAAGATATGTTCATTAGCTACCTTACATGAAATTAAACACTGTACGGAAGACTATGTTCATTAGCTGCTTACATGAAATTAAAACTGTACGGAAGATATGTCAGTTAGCCTACTTACATGAAATTTAAAACTGTACGGAAGCTATGTCAATTAGCTACTTACATGAAAATTTAAAACTGTACGGAAGATATGTCTTTAGCTACTTACATGAAATTAAAACCTGTATGGAAAGATATGTTCATTAGCTTGCTGGACATGAAATTAAACTGTTACGGAATAGATATGTCTTTAGCTAATTTGTACAGTCGAAAATTAAACATGTACGGCGAAGATATGTCTTTAGCTACTTACATGAAATTAAACTGTACGGAAGATATGTCATTAGCTGCTTACATGAAAATTAAAAAAAAAAAAAAAAAACTGGTACGGAAGATATGTTATTAGCTGCTACATGAAAATTAAAAACTGTTACTGGAATAATGTGGCATTTAGCTTGCTTACATGGGAAATTAAAATTAAAACTGTACGGAAGATATGTTCATTAGCTACGTACATGAAATTAAACTGTACGAAAGATATGTCATTTTAGCTACTTATCATGAAATTAAAATTAAACTGTACGGAAGATAATGGTCTTTAGCTACTTACATGAAACATTAAACTGTTTACTGAAGAATATGTCTTTAAGCTAGTTACATGAATTAAAACTGTACGGATGATATGTCTTTAGTACTTACTGAATGAAATTTAAACTTTACAGGAAGATATGTCTTTTAGCTACTTACATGAAATTAAACTGTACCGGAAGCTATGTCATTGAGCTACTTACCATTGGAAAGATTAAAACTGTACGGAAGCTTATGTCAGTTTAGCTACTTGACATGAAATTTAAAACTATACGGGAAAGATATGTTCATCAGCTACTTACATGAAATTAAAAACTTTGGTGGAAGATAGTCATGGATACGTACATTGGAAATTAAACTGTAAGGAAGATATGTCATTAGCTGCTTACATGAAAATTAAACTGTACGGAAGATATGTCTTTAGCTGCTACGTGAAATTAAACGTACGGAAGATATGTCTTTAGCTACTTACATGGAAATTAAACTGTAAGGAAGATTATGTCAGGTAAGCTAATTACATGAAATTAAACTTTGTACGGAGAATGTCATTAGCTTACTTACATGAAATTAAAACTGGAAACGGAAGATTAAATGTCTTTAGCTAACTACATGGAAATAAAAGTAGGAAGATATGTCATTAGGCCTACTTACATGAAATTAAAACTGTAACCGGAAGGATCGGTCTTAGCTACTTACATGAAAAATAACCTGCTATTGGAAGAAATGTCATTAGCTTGCTTACATGAAAAGGTTAAAACGTACGGAAGGATATGTCATTAAGGCTAAACTTACATGAAATTAAACTGTACGGAAAGATTATTCATTAGCTAACTACATTGAATTAAAAACTGTACGGAGATATGTCTTAGACACGTACTGAAATTAAAACCTTATGGAAAGAAATGTCTTAGCTGGCTTAACATGAAAATTAAACTGTACGGAAGATTTATGTCTTAGCTACTTACAGAAATAAATGACGGAGATATGTCATTAGCACTTACATGAAATTCAACGAACGGAAGATATGTCATTAGCTACTTACATGAAATTAACTGGACGGAAGATATGTCTTTTAGCTACTTACCTTGAAATTAACTGTAGGAAGAAATGTCATTAAGCTGCTTACATGAAATTAAACTGTACGGAAGATATGTCATTAGCTACTTACATGAAATTAAACTGTACGGAAGATATGTCATTAGCTACTTACATGAAATTAAACTGTACGGAAGATATGTCATAGGCTCTCTACATGAAATTAAACTGTAGGCGGAAGATATGTCATTAGCTAATTACATGAAATTAAACTGTACGGAAGATATGTCTTTAGCTACTTACATGAAATTAAACTGTACGGAAGATATGTCATTAGCTACTTACATGAAATTAAACGTAGCCTAAGATATGTCATTTAGCTACTTAAACATTAATTAAACTTTGTTTAAACGAGGAATGTCTTTAGCTACTTACATGAAATTAAACGTCCGGTAGCTACTTACATGAAATTAAAACTTACGGAAATATGGTCTTTAGCTACTTTACTGAAATTTAAACTGTAGGGGGGGGGGAAGATATTGTTCCATTAGCTTGCTTACAAATTAAATTAAAACTGTTACGGAAGATAGTCATTAGCTACTTACATGAAATTAAACTGTACGGAAGATAATGTCACTTAGCTAACTTACATTGATTACGTAAACGTAGGAATATGTCTTTAGCTACTTACATGAAATAAACTGTATTGGAAAAGAAATGGGTTCATTAGCTGCTTTACCTGAAATTAAACTGTAACGGAAGGTTTATGTCATTAGCTACTTTATGAAATTAAACTGTAAGGAAGATATGCATTAGCTCTTACATGAAATTAATGTATGGAAGTATGTCATTAGCTCTTACATGAAATTAAACTGTACGGATGATATGTCATTAGCTACTTAACATGAAATAAACTGTAGCGGAGATATGTCATTAGCTACTTACATGAAATTAAACTGTACGGAAGATATGTCTTTTAGCTACTTAACTGAAATTAAACTGTATGGAAGATTATTCATTAGCTGCTGACAATTAAATTAACTGTAACGGAGATATGTCTTTTAGGCTATTTACATGAAAATTAAACTGTACGGAGATATTCCTTTAAGCTACTTACTGAAATTAACCTGTCGAAGATATGTCATTACTGCTTCAGAAATTAAACTGAGGAGATATGTTTATTAGCTGCTTACTGAAATTAAAACTGTACGGAAGATATGTCCCATTAGCTGCTTACATGAATAAACTGTACAGAAGATAGTTCTTTAGCTACTTACATGAATTTAACCTTGGTATGGAAGGAAAGTCATAGCTTGCTTACATGAAATTAAACTTGTACGGAAGATATGTCAATTAGCTACTTACATGAAAATTAAACTGGTAAGGAAGATTATGTCATTAGCTACTTACATGAAAATTAACTTGGACGAAGATATGTCAAATTAAAGGCCTGCTGAAACATGAATTAAACTGTACGGAAAGGCAAGGTCATTAGCTTATACTTACATGAAATTAAACTGTACGAAGATATGTCATCAGTACCTACATGAAATAAACTGTACGGAAGATATGTCTTTAGCTACTTCACATGAAATTAAACTTGTACGGAAGATATGGTCTTTAAGCTACTTACCATGAAAAATTAAACTGTATTGGAATATATGTTCATAGCTGACCTGACATGAAATTAAACTTGGTAACGGAAGATATGGTCTTTAGCTATTTACATGAAATTAAACTTGTTAAAACGGAAGATATGTCTTTAGCTACCTTTTAAAGTGAATGAAATTAAAACTGTACGGAAGATTATGTCATTAGCTTGCTTACATGAAATTAACAACTTGTACCGGAAGATTATGTTTTTATTAGCTGCTTACATGAAATTAAACTGTACGGTAAGATATGTCCATTAGCGTGGCTTACAGTGAAACTTGTAAACTGTACGGAAAAGGATATGTCCATTAAGCTACTTACCTGAAAGTTAAACTGTACGAAAGATATGTCATTTAGCTACTTACATGAAATTAAACTGTACGGCAAGGATATTGTCTTTAGCTACTTACATGAAAATTAAATAAACTGTACTGAAGATTATGTCTTTAGCTACCTTACAATGAAATTAAACCTGTACGGATGATATGTCTTAGCTACTTACATGAAATTAAACTGTACAGAAGATATGCTTTAGCTACTTTACATGAAATTAAACGGACGGAAGATATGTCATTTAGCTACTTCATGAAATTAAACTGTACGGAAGATTATGTCTTTAGCTACTACATGAAATTAAACTCATACGGAGATATGTCATCAGTTAACTAAACTATCAATTGAAATTAAACTGTGTGGAAGATATGTCATTAGCTACTTACATGAAATTAAACTGTACGGAAGATATGTCATTAGCTGCTTACATGAAATTAAACTGTACGGAAGATATGTCTTTAGCTACTTACATGAAATTAAACTTTGTACGGAAGATTATGTACTTTAGCTAACTTAACATGGAAATAATAAGGTGGAAGATATGTCCATTTAGCTACTTACATGAAAATTAAACTGTAACGGAAGATATGCATCTAGCTGCTTACATGAAATAAAACTGTACGGAAGATATGTCTTTTAGCTAACTTACATGAAAAATGAAAACTGTACGGAAGATAGGTCTTTAAGCTACTTAATGAAATTACCTGTATGGAAGAAATGTCATTAGCTTGCTTACAGTGAAATTAGACTGTACGGAAGATATTCATTATCGTGCTTACATGAAATTAAACTGTACGAGATATGTCCATTAGCTACTTACATGAAATTAAACTGTACGGAAGATATGTCATTAGCTGCTTACATGAAATTAAACTGTACGGAAGATATGTCTTTAGCTACTTACATGAAATTAAACTGTACGGAAGATATGTCATTAGCTGCTTACATGAAATTAAACTGTACGGAAGATATGTCATTAGCTGCTTACATGAAATTAAACTGTACGGAAGATATGTCATTAGCTTGCTTACATGCAAATTAAACTGTACGGAAGATAATTGTCATTTAGCTACTTACATGAAATTTAAACTGTTATGGAAAGAAATATGTCATTTAGCTGCTTACATGAAATTAAAACTTGTAAACGGAAGATATGTCTTTAGCTAACTACATGAAATTAAACTGTACCTTTTGAAGATATCTTAGCTTACTTACTGAAATTGAAATTAAACTTGTACGGAATGATTATGTCATTTAGCTACTTACATGAAATTAAACTGTACGGAAGATATGTCTTTAGCTACTTACATGAAATTAAACTGTACGGAAGATATGTCTTTAGCTACTTACATGAAATTAAACTGTACGGAAGATATTGTCTAGCTTTATACATGAAATACTGTTATGACAATGTCTACAGAAACTTACATGAAATTACTGTAACGAAAAGAATGTCTTTATCTTCATGGAAAGATAATGTCTTAGCTGCTTACAGAAATTAACTGTACGGAGATATGTCTTAGCTACTTACATGAAATTTACACTGTTAGGCAGATATGTTCTGTAGCATACTTACATGAAATTAACTGTACGGAAGATAGTCTTTTAGCTACTTACATGAAATTAAACTGAACTGAGACTATGCTCATCTACTTACATGAAATTAACCTGTATGGACAATGTCTACAGCTACTTACATGAAATTAACCTGTACGGAAGATATGTCTAATCTCCATCAATTAATTTTGGTTTCTTTGACCTGGCTACAAGACTCTGAAACAGAAAAGTATTAGCTTAGGTATCAGAAACGACTGATCTGACCTTTGTTGCCATCTATTATGGCGGTTTTTTTTTTTTTTTTTTTTTTCTTTTTTTTTTCCCCAGATCTAGACCTATATGAACTTTTCTTACTTCTTCCTAGTGAGTACCATATCCTTTGGAAGCCTGAATTTCAAGTCAATGGCTCCTTTGGTAGGTTTGTTCCATATGAAAATGGTTCATCTTCTTCATTAATTAATATATCAAGATAATGAAGCCTCTGGTGTATTTATCCGCCTTCCCGTAATGCTAAAACGACGCTACTTCTAGTCTCGATCGAAATTGGGATTAAATGATTAGAATAGTCACTGGAGGTATGAAAGTAGTCTTTATCAAAACCAAAGTTTATTGAATAGTCTCAATATTTAATAGTATTTTGGTGTTACCTACCTAGGCCTAGTTCCACGGCAAGCAAACATAAATGTTAGCTTAAGTGTTATTTGATTTACAGAAGCACTTAAATACCGAGATTAATTCTCTTTGCCTTTAACTGATAAAATTTATACGCTTATTTTAAAGACTAAACCAAATCAAACCAAATTGGATGGAACCTTCATGGTTGAGTCCACTTTTGAATATACTATATATCAATATGTAATTCGTCGCTTTTCTAGTCACCTGCGTCTAGAATTCCTGTTTAATTAAGTATAAATTATCTAAAGTCTTTATAAATTTGGCACGACCAATTTCAACAAAGGAGAGTGACTGATTTCTATGCAACTATTGCAGGCGTGATTTGATCTGAACGAACATATAGGCCTAATTGTTCAAGATATATATAACGCCACATCTACACTGATGTAATGTTTGACGTAAGCGTGTGATAATGAATTACGTGACTTCGGCGCCGTGGAACCAGTTCGGCGAATATTGACCCAAATTAACGAAGGGCGAGTGTGAAGAATATCAAACTCCGGGCCATGTGGAGACCAGCCGTCTCACGCCATGCGCGCGAGAAGTGGAAGAGTAGGCGGAGGAGAGGCAATGATGCCAAATAGTGAGTCTTTTAATTTATATAGTCTCAAGTTACGACAAATATCTGATTTTATAGCGGGGATGTGGATGGGGAGATACTTAGGATTTGTAAGTAGTGACCCGCGATTACTTAATTGGATGAAAAGTAGACTGATCGATCTTTCAATGTGAATGAAATAGAATTTAGAACCTCCGTTCATAAAGTATTCATGAGTCGATAAGTTCGTTACTTAAAAACATGATTTAGCTGAAGAATAAAAGTCGTAATGTACTGAATATACTTTAATTACTAATTCTATTTTAAATATATTATGATGTATATACGATATTACAAATTACAAGCATTGTATATGTACATTTTCTTAATAAAATGAAAACGAAATAATATTCCCGAGGTTTTGGAAGGAATTTGGCGGGTACTTGGTGTCAGATCTGCTGACAGTTCATTACTCAGCGCTGACAAGTCGTAGGACGGACACTTCTTGTGGCGGCAATTTTGGTAAAGGCGTTCCTGCAGACAGAACATATATCATTATTTTCGTATCTGTCCTAGACAGTGACCCTCCAACAAAGCTCGGACGGAGGTCGCTACTTAGTATACTAATATTTCTTGGGAGTCATGACCTAACTAGGAAAGTTTCTTATTTTCTTTGTATTTTCCAGGCGAAGGTAATTTTCTGGAAAGCTTTATAGAATTAGTGATTCAAGAAAGCATTCGATATCCCTTGAGAAAAACTTTTATAGAAATTTAACGAAAGAGGGAAGGTTCTAAATGGGTCATATAACTTCAGCAAATCTTTCAAAATATAGTCAGTGATTCGCCTGTGTTTGGAAATTCTTTCCAGACACTTGAAAATCTGGAACAAGAGGCTCTTCCTTCATGGAAACTGGAAGCCCAATGGAGCAGGAGAAACAACGAATCAAAATTAGTAAAAAAAAAAAAAATTAAGACACAATCGAAAGATGACCACCCCAAGAAGACGAACTGGAAAAAGCTCCATGGATGACACCCAGCGGAAATCTTCGCTACGTTCTACAAAGTCGTAAATAAGTTATCCCTCTTTGGAAATGCTTTCCAGAATCTTTAAAAATCTGGAACGAAAAACGCCTTCCTCATGTAAACTGGCAGCCCACTGAAGCCTGAGGTCAACGACTCAAAAAAAAAAAAAAAAAAAAAAAAAATCGAAAGATGACCACCCCAAAAAGGCGAACTGGAAAAAGTGCATGGAATCACCCCCAGCGAATATCTTCGCTGGAATCCCTGCTGCTGCTACGTATGTACGTAGCTCCCTCGCGCCATCTGGAATTCCAGTGACCTCATTCCTCCCCTGGTCTCCGCCCGCCATCCGATCTCCGTGGATCTGTGCATCATTATTTTGGCGTGACGTCACGTAAGGGTGTTCTATTGGCTTCCTTGTTTTACACCTGCCACGCAGACGGTGAGAATATAGACACACACACATTCCTTTTGGACTTCGGGAACTCTGAGAGAAAGAGAGAGAGAGAGGTCTATTTATAAGGAGTATTACCCTCCAGAGCATCTGAAAATACTAATTTTATTGATCATTTTTATTAACAAGATCTAAAACCAGAAAAGTATTACACATTCCTTTTGGACTTCTGGATTTCTGGGACTTAGAGAGAGAGAGAGATATATGTCTATTTATAAGGAGTATTACCCTCCAGAGCATCTGAAAATAATAATTTCATTGGTCATTTTTATTAACAAGATAAGTATTACAAATCCCTTTTGGATTTCGGGAACTCAGGGAGAGAGAGAGAGAAAGAGTTCTATTTATTAGGGGGTAGTGTTTTTCAGAACCTCTGAAAATAATTTATTTGGCTTTCATTTCCATTACCAACGGGCTAAATACATCTAAGTATTACCGAATGAAGAATTCTTTGGCCCACAATTTAATTATGACGGATGCCACAAACTTCCAATAGCTTCCAAAAAATGATGAAATTGTATCAAATTCATGAAATGGACTGAAGGATGCCATACCTATAGTTCTACAGACTTGATACCAGCAAAGACCAAATGCAAAGTAATGTCCAGAAAGATATGTAAAAATACCCTTTGCCTCAGCTAAATAAAGTTACCACTAGAATAAGGGGTTACAGTCGACTACTGTAGTCTGTAACTCTGTACCTGTATCTCGCGCAAATGGCCTTACAGTTATTTCAAATCAATATTCAAAGCATCATCTTAAGTGACTAAGTACTTTTCTTGTATTGGAAAGTATTCTCAGTCAACAATAAGAATTCACACGTCTACTGTTGAAGCAAAATTGAGTGAATCATCTTCGTGGAATTTACCATGAAAATAAAACTATATAAAATTTTTTTTAGTGTAGAGAGAAATTAGAATCAATTATTTATATTAATTGCCATTTTGGAAATGACTTACGTACTCAGTGTTGGTTAGGAACAAGATTGCGGAACTACAGATATGGCTTCCTTCAGTACATTTTGTACATCTGAATAATTTAATTATTAATTTGCACTCTAAACAATCCTTGATTGTCTAAACAGCGCTTGGTGATTTTCATCAGTGTGTAGCTGGAGTATTAGGATGACTAGTACACCAACTACACACAGCCGAAAAGAATGAGGATTATTTTACTATATGAAACCTGGTCGATGACGTCATCAGCCATAATTGTGAATTGGGCAGACTTTACTACCATTGCTGTTCACGTAATGATGTAGTTGCCAGATGTCACTTACCTAACATCTACAGATTTCATTTTCGACAAATATTCACTTTCTGGGAGTCTGTTCTTGCATTGTGGTAATTATCAAAGTTATGGAATTATTAGAGGTGTAATGATATATACACAATTGGCCTCCATACGTCGTATTTTCTGTATTTCTCAACCAATGAAAGTAACCGGTTAGTATTATCATTACTTACGCAGATGTTACCGTCCTCCATTGTAGCCAATCTGGTGAACTCTAATTCTTGGAAATATGTTAGCTTTACATCGTCAATTGCTGCTTATCTCACAGAATAACTGTTGGGAAACATACATCATCTAAATAAAATGCATTGGAAAAGTAAATAAGATTTTATAGCTTTAATTGTACTATACATTTAATTAGTCTTTTGCTTAATACTCTAGAATCTTTGGCGGCCAAAATAATAAAACTGGCAACTCGTCGATTAAGAAAAATCTCGAATAATTAGCGATTTAAGAGCTTTGCTTTATTTCAAGTCGATTTAAACACATTTCTTATAGAAGCGAATTTTTTGTGACTATAGATATATACGTAAAGAAAAGGTATATTTAAACAAATAACGAGTTAGAGTCGGAAATTTGGTGACGTCTGGCAACGATATGGTGTCGTAGCAAAGTCAAAAAATGAAAAGCAATGGTTTTATGCGACAAAAAATTCTTTAAAATTTTATTTAAGAGTAGGAACATATTCTAGTTTATTTCTTCAATTATAATTTGTATATTATATCTCTTAAAATTGTATATTACATAACAGAAAAAGAATATGATAAAGAACTTTACTACAGCGAAATGGCTAAACCATTCGTGACGTCTAAAGTTGATGAATGGGACCGCTTACGTCATGATGCAGTTGCCAGATGTCGCTAAAGCAAAACTAACGGATTTAATTTTCGAATAATACTCAATTTCAGGCTATCTGCTCTTGCACTGTCGTAGCCATTATATTTATGGTATCAATGAAAGTATTGTGATATAAGTTCTTAGCCTCCATATGTAGTATTCTCTGTGTTTCTTAGCCAAAAGAGTTACCGACTAGTCTATTTCTTGGCACTTTTGCAGACGATACCTTCCTACATCGTAGCCGTTTGGGAGAACTCCATTTCTTACCAAAAATGTTGTTGATCATCGTTATCTGTCGGTATTCTCTCACAGTAATTATTTTAAAAAATATCTAATTAGATAGAAGTGAATTAAAGCAGGAAATTAAATTTTATAACTTCCACTGCATTAAAAATGTAAATAGGTCTTTGCTTATTATTTCTAGAATCCTTGGTGAAACATGTGCTTTTTTATGATTAAAAAACACAAAATGGCAACTCTAATCGAGCGAAAATCATCAAATAAATAGCACTTAACCAGCATTTCTCTATTTCAGTTCTATTTGAAAACTTTATATAAAGAATTCAAGATTTTTTGGCAATAGACATTAACACAAAAACGAGATTTGTTTAAATGATAAGCGGTCTAGTGTCAGAAATTCGGTAACATACGGCAACGAATGACGTCATAGCAGGTGTGGTAGGTAATGATGTCATCGACAGCCAATCAGATAGCAGCAAATTTCCCACCAAAACAGCAGGTATTTGCGAGGAACAACCAAGCTTATACGTTGCTGTCTGCTGTTTTTTTCAGAAATGGAATTTTTTTTTATTTCTTTTTTTATTGGACAGATACGTTTTTTGTTAATAGTGATTTAATAACTAAAAATAAAAAAAAAACAAATTAGGGGAAATATTATTGAATTATGATTAATTGATAAGAGGGTGCCGTGTGTGTGTGTGTGTTCTATTTTGTTTTATATTTATCATTTTTTTGAGAGAGAAAAAGTTCCTAATATGAAGGATATTAAAA
>NC_061101.1:2355403-2398686 GCF_015104395.2 Macrobrachium nipponense | reverse complement strand
TACCAACACCACCACCCCAAACACCACCGTGCAGGGCTAAAAATACAAGCAGCTCCCACTAACCACTGCTTATTTTCCCCCGTTCGTTCAAGGCATGCACGCAATCACAGTCACCTGACGCTGTTTACGCCAAGGGGGAAAGAAAGCGTAAACGTGTTTTCGCGTCTTATTAATAACTCCCCTTCAACTCGATCGAGAGGTTTGGCCTCCGGCCAGGGAGGCAGGGAGGGAGAGAGGGAGTGTCCTCAGTCAGTCAGTCCGCCCCTCGTAGCACCCGACGAGCCTTCCCTCAGTGAAGACTTCAATGCAACGCAAATTAACCGTCGCTGTTGTTCTTGTCGTTTTTCGTCCGGGTTACGAACCGTCGCATTTCTTTAACAAAAAAAAATAAGTAACACCCGGGCTCATGTCCACGGCACTTCGGGTCCAACGGCGAGTAAATTCTTCGCCTTCGTTTTGCGCTGTGAGAGAGAGAGAGAGAGAGAGAGAGAGAGAGAGAGAGAGAGAGAGAGATCCGTAGACATATATATCTATAATATTTACCCGAACGAGAAGGACAGCAACGGCCGCCAACCACCAACGTCGCTACACTGCCATGGCGAACTGAGAGAGAGAGAGGAGAGAGGGCCTGGCTCACAGGCTTTGATGGTGGTGCTGCTGCTGCTGTGACGGTGGTGGTGGTGCTGCCTGCCGCTGCTGCTGCTGGCTGCTGGCTGCTGCTGGCTGCTGCTGCTGCCTCTATTGATCCAAACTTAGCTAGGCGTCGAGGTCTCCTCCTCTCTCTCTCTCGCTCAAAAGCGGCGCTGATGCCAAAAAGCGCTTGACGAATTCTCGTCGTCCTGACTATTCGATTTTCTTTTCCCCCTCCTTCTCCTTCTCGTTTTTCCCCTTTATCGGCGCCTTTCGAATCATCTACGTCTTCGCACGTCCTATTTATCAAATGGACAATTTAGGTGTTCGAATGCAGCTGCTGACGAGAGCGACGCTGCGAAACACTGTAGTTGGCACTTGGCAGCTGTGTATATAGCCACGTGCTCAGTTGTGTTAGCCGGTAGCATATGGAGGGGTTTCCATTCTAAATAATCACGCCCACGTCCTTTGCTTTTTTTTCAAGCCGTGGGCAATGTTTATCGGCAGGTAAACTTCCTCCTTCTCGTTTTGAGAGGAAACAGCCTCGTCACTTCGTAAGAATGCAACGAGAGCTTCTGAGAAAATTCAGTGCAGACGAGGAGGAGAGGCGATTAAGGAATTTGAATATATTTTAGATAATAATCAACGAAAGGCGTTGAAATTACTCGACTTTTGGGGGAGGGCTTGTTTGCGTAAGTTTTCGCTCGTTAGGCGTGGCGCGGATAAGTCTATCGATAGACACGCAAAGATAGATATATAAATCTACCTGCTGTTATGAATGAATTGCGAAAATCGAGATGGTACTACTACTACGCGGATTGATAATGTTGTCAGTCCTGCCCTCCCCGAAATTGAACGTATTTTCACAATTGTTCGTCCCCGATTCAAATCACTCGGGCTCCGATTCCATATCATCAAACTGACCGACCGGCCAGGAGATAGATAGATAGAGAGCAACTGCTCGGCCTATAGTAGGCCCTGATATAACCAGAGCGTTGCCGAAATCACGTCATATCCCTTGCCGGGGGCAAATGAGGGGACCAGAGAATTCTTAGAGCGAGGGAGGATCCACTGTGAGGAAAGCTTGGTCGCGGAATTATTTGCGGACGGGGATACGAGTCGACGTAGCGTGTGTTGGCTAGGAGAGGGGTGGGGCTATGGGGGTTTTGTGTGGGGAGGGGGTTAAGGGACCAACGCTTACGTCACGCAGTCGATAATTGCTACGATTCTTCCGTTACTACGATATAATGCAGTTAAAGGGAAATGATGAAATAGGAATTCCCGTTGCCTTACTGTCATGGAGGAATGGTTGGAGGTTGACGTTCTTTGTAAAACTAAAGTAAGAATGCAGGAATTTTCCTCTTATGCCACATAGTTGCCTAATAGTAACTAGCGCAAGAACGGCTTGGGAGTTGCCTTGCTATAAATAGAAATAAAAAAAGAATGCGAGACTTTTCCTCCTAGTCCACTAAATATCTTAGACCTACGTAGACCTACCTATACGTCGTTATTATGAGCTTTGAACTGGAGAAAATACATAAAACATTTAGTATATTACGATAAAGTGAAATCAAGTAGGGATTCCCGTTGCTTGTCTGTAATGCAGGAATGATTGCAACTTGTTTCTCTGTAAATAAAAAAAAAAAACGAATAATGCGAAACTTTTCATTCTACTACATTGTGGATATGCGAGACATCCTTATACCTACCATCCTATTACACTGAATATCCTAGTTAGGTCTACGTAGATCTTTAAATCATTATTTTATACTTGAATAGGAGAAAATATACACATTTCTCGTTATACAATTGAATAGCTATTCGTAGACACGCATATAATTTGCGTGCGTCTACACCCGTATACGCAATTTCGTTCATAGACACTTGATTACGTGTGTATGTGTGTTTAAACACTCCATCCAAGAGAATAAATGTATATGTTTATGAATTTCAGAGAGGATGTGGGAGTGAATCTGTGAAACAGGATGTTGCACACACTACAGACTTGTAGAAGGGAGAGAAGACTGTAAGTCTGACTCATATAGTTATCTTGAGATAGCGCTGCGACGAAAATGGTTATCTAGGAAAGAGTGAGGTATAGAAGAGTTTGAATCTGCAGCGACCGTTATTTATTAGTCTAGGCGAGTGTGTGTTTTTTTTTATGGGTTGGGTGGGTGGGGAGGGGGGACGTTTAACAATTGAAATCTGTATACGAAAAATGGGTGAGTGATAATATGTATATGGATGGATTCCTGGAGATAATTGATCTGTAGTACAGAGAGTGAATGCAAATGAGTTAATTTTTTTTATTCCGTTTTTCTGCAAATGATTTTATAAATTTTTGTTAGGGGGTTTTAATGATGGTTATAGATATGAAATAGTTTTTATGTAAGAAAACACAGTTCAACCCCTTGTATACATGTAGGCCTACATGATCTGCTACGCCCAGCAATTGTATACCTAAAGTAGACCATTTCTCACCTTCACTAGGCCTACTAGTTCATCTTCTTGTTACATATTATTGATATGTACATACATACGAACAGTTATTGCAATATTTTTAACATAGTTCCCCATATTCTTTGCAGATGAAGGCCGTAGAAAGTACTCGGCGCAGAGACAGTAACTGCTGCCCGTAGCCTGCGTCCATTGTTAAACTGTCAAACGCCTGTCGCCCTAGACCTATAAGTATTGAATAATGGTACTATATCCATTTCTAATGGAATGGGAAACACGGTCCTTATCAAAACAGGTGAGTTAATTGTCATCAGGTATTTCTTTGGGGGTGATATGTCATGATTTTGCTTAAATTTTCTGTCATGATTTTGTTTTGAGATTCATTTTGATGTTTAGTTTAGGCTATACGTAATGGCTTCCAAAGCTCTATAGCCTTCTATGTGATTTCACAAACTTAGTGTATACTAAGTGAATCTAAGGCTAGCCAACGTGAAATTCGACGCTTGAAGACACGGTAACGTTTTTGTATATGATAAGGAAAGCGCATGTAGTGGACTGAAACTGAATAATCGTGAAAATAATGTTTTATCGTATTCGATTATTAAGTCTGCCACATTTTGGTGCTGATGCTTGACGTCTTATTATTATTATTATTATTCAAATGCAACTCTTCTCTGATATTCATTATGCTTTTCTCGTCTTCGAGGCAGAAGCTCTGACAGAAAAAAATGAAAATCAGCTGCCGTCTTATTGCGTGTATATTCTCTTCTGCTGGCAGGTGTTGAGTTAATAGTCTCATTGGTATTCATCAGGGTCACCACACTCTATAGGTCTAAGGACGGTATTTAACAGAGATAGGAGTTTTGGGGAAATAGTGACCCTCGTGTCTATGGAAAATGATATAAAAGATATATGAATTTTTTATTCCAAAGGTTCTTAGAGCTTTCTTCCTTGGGAATATGTATATATTATTGTATGTATGTTTTTATGTAAGTATATATGTATAATTTACGTATGTATACATATAATAATGTAACTGTCAACTTTTGATAATAAAAAAAGTGCCATAGTATAATTAACGTTTCGTGGGCCTCGTATGAGAAGGATAACTGTTATGCGTTAACTTGTAACAGTTCTGTTATGTCACACCTGACTGTGACAGAGAGAGAGAGAGAGAGAGAGAGAGAGAGAGAGAGAGAGAGAGAGAGAGAGATATGTGTAGACCGTTATGCTGTTATCTGCTTTGCGAGGATGTGTGAATGTTTCGAGATATTGAGAACTATTTGAAAAATAAATATGTTTACATGTTGTGGGCACACACACACACACACACACACACACACACACACTTACTTTTCGTTTTCATACTCCGATAACAATACGTCACTAATTATAATTGTTCGTAATCATCTTACTGTCATCTATACTAAGGTTAATGTTATGTATTTATTAGTTTTTTTTTCTTGGTTTTTCATTGAGTGTAACAAAATAGTAAATGAGAGATTTACAATAATTTCATATCATTTTATATATTTTTTTTTTTATTCCAGTATTGCATAATATTTCTTTTAGGGTTTAATCTTGTTGAGAGAGAGAGAGAGAGAGAGAGAGAGAGAGAGAGAGAGAGAGAGAGCGCACCACCTTCATTTCACACCGAATCAGACCCGTCTCTCTCCATACAAAATATTTTGAACGCCTGACTGACGGAAAGGCCGCTCGAATTTCTCGTCTCGATTTTCCACGGTAGTATCTGTCGGGGGGAAGAGTCGATTGACACATATACCACGTGATCGCTATTGAGATTGAAACATAGTGAGAAACGGCTGACAAGAAATGGCTCTTGAGATCACCTTTTGAGCGGAGTTGAAGTAATGTCTCAGGCTTCGATTTGGAAGAAGAGGAAGGTATGAGAGAGAGAGACTTTTATTATTACTTTTTAACGGCGGATTCACGCTATATACTCTGTAGGTACGAATGCCAAGGAGTTATACACCTTCAAATTTTAGAAATATATATTTTTAAGGCCTCTCCCTTATTCCAGATCGTTAGGACTTCTTCTCTTTCAGTAAAATGTATTTAGAAATGTTGCTCGAGATAAGATAGAGATATTTACATATAACCTGTGACCAAGTCTCATATTCTACCATTGATATATTATTGTGGACCTTATACAAAATTATTATTATTACTATTATTATATTAATGACTTTATTGTCTCATAGCGCTCTGATAGACATTGCATGCACCCGATATGCCGAATGTATACGCTGTTTTTACATGAAATCACTTAAATGACCTCTCGTACTTAAACATTTATTTTCTCAACGATTACTTAAACCACTGTCTTCCTTCGTATTTTGCTTGTATTTTAACATACTCTGCTCTAGAAAATCAGTTAAATTACTTTTGAATCCTGGTGTATTTTATGAAGCAATTTTTGTCTATCCGAATTATATAAATAGCCTCTATATATATATATATATATATATATATATATATATATATATATATATATATATATATATATATATATAAAGATGAAATTCTTAGGGGAAATCATTACAAATTCTGTTGTATTGGCGTTCAGTAACATATATGAGTTTAGTTGGCTGTGCTAATTAGGCCTACTACCCGTTAGTACGGAATTGCCCGAATTTCATAAGATATTCACGAAAATAGGCCTATTCAGGGTGGCTGCCATTTACAGATTTTTATTTATTTATTTACTTATTTTTAATATCTAGTTTATGGTCACGTTACGAAGACTTGACACTATTGTTTCGTATGGTTTTTGCCCAAAATGAAACTTGAATATTTTGTAAAAATTTACCCGTGAAAATGCATATTTTCTAGAAGACATAAAGATTTTTGAGGTTCAGTAAACGACAATTACACCTGTTTATGTCGAATTCCAGCGAGTTTTAAGATAAAACCGTAACGATAATTTGCTAATATTCATCTCATAATTCACTATTTTGGAAAGTTCATCTGGAGAGAAATTGGGAAAAACCTTTAAATATATCATTGTTATAATAAAACAACAGTAATTATCAGTGATGCTAAGCATGAGTATACGACTTATACTTCTGGAAAAACAAACAGCCGCTATCCCCTCTGTAATCTTATCTCGTCGTTCGAGCGATAAGCTCTCCTCCTTCCGCGTCTAGGATGGTGGGTGATAGGAACTTGAGTGATATCCCCTGGGTGATATCCAGTGGCTGTTGATTCGTCACTTTCACGACAGAAGTCGTCGGTATGATGGAAGATAGTTAAGACTTTGATAAAACGTATTTCGTTTTGTTGCCATTTTTTTTCTTTTAGATATTTAGAGTTTGAGGTTCAACCGTCGTTGAAGTTACAATATTATACGCTCTTCTTCCATTCTTTTTTTTTTCAAACTGTAACTAGACAAAATTATTTTCTAAGGTGGAAATAGAATAGAACAGTAGAATTTAGGCCAAGCGCTGGAACCCACGAGGTCATCCACCCGCCCCGAAACAGAAATTGAAAGCAAAGGAATATTTGAAAGGTGTATCAGGTAGAAGAAAGAGGATGTGACCGGAGATACAGCAAGAATGAAAGGGTTGCAGCAAGGGACCTTGAGTAATGCCTACAGTGTACATCATGAGGTGCACTGACGGCACTACTTCTCTTACGGATTGTCTTAGGTGGAAGATGGAACGAAATTATTGAAATAGAATGTAATATTGTAACTTCAAGGACAGTTGAATCACAGTAAAAAAAAAGAAAAAAAAAACTCAACTGCCACTGGATATCACCCAGTTCCTATATGTGTGTGTGTGCGTTTTTTTAATCACGAGAAGAGATAGGTAGGGGGGGGAGGGTTTAAATTGACGTAAGGTTGTTGAAGGTCAGCCTCAAAAGGTCTTATCTCCACGTATCTCAAGATGGGGAGGGGGGGGGGCCGGAGTTTACATGGGGGGAGGGTTGAGTTTTCGCTTGTATCTGATCCTGGACAGACAAAAAAGAAAAAGAAAAAGAAAAAAAAAAAAATACTGAAGACATTAAGTAATGTATAGTTGAAGAATATGATGTGCATTGGTCAATGTTTAATTTATTAATAATAATATATATTTTGATGTCGATTTTTAGTGGCAATTGTGTCAGATATTTACATATACGGACTAAGCATATGTATAATGTATATATATTACATGTATATATATACCTGTATATCTTATATATAATATATATTATATATATTATATATATATATCTATATATATATATATATATATTATATAATATATATATATATTATATATATGATTATATATATAGATATAGATATATATATATCATCATGACTGGTAAAGAATGTTCTGTTACAACAGAATTCCATCTAATAAAAGTAGCCCGTAAAAACGCCTAAGTATAGAGAGAAAATACTATATTTCAGAGACTGCTGTCTCTCACTTCGGGTATATATGTGTATAGTAACTTATATATATATAATATTATATATATATATCTATATATATTATTATTTATTATATTTATAATATTTTTATTTATTATTTTTTTTTATAATATATATATATATAATAATATATATATTTATAAGCCGACTGGTAAGCAAATGTTTCTGTTAGCAACAGAATTCCATCTAATAAAAGTAGCCCGTAAAAAACGCCTAAATATAGAGAGAAAATACTGTATTTCAGAGACTGCTGTCTCTCTCTTCGGGTATATATATATATATATATATATATATATATATATATATATATATATATATATATATATATATATAATACTCAGATGGCATTCTAATATGAAAATTCAAGGGCAAAGAGGTATAGTTATACTTGGTTGGTTTAGATTAAACTGGCCTTATGCCAGCGCACAAAATCTTGTGGTGTAAAATGCTCAAAGGAATGTGAGTCCTGGTTTGAACCTCTGGACTAGAACCAACTAAGTCTAGGGTTTGCTGAGGTACGGACTACGGAAGACTCTTGGTATGACGAAGATAGTATACATAGATTTGGCTAAAGATTATTGCAAGGGGAAAATTATTGGAGAAAGTTAGATAGTTATCTAACTGGATTTGGAAAATGCGAATGACTGGTCTTGTTGGGTGATTTCAATGCAATATATTCTCTTTAGAATACTTGACGATCCGTTATTCCCACATTTTTCGAATACACTGTACTAAAACGACAATAAAACTCTCGGCTCTTTTGTTTTTCAAGGGGGACTTGCATTTCCCATGACGTCACCATTACTTTAATAGCTGGTTGCGTCACTTTCTGCTGACAGCCAACTCGACGAGCATTTTCTCATCACACGACTCGCTAACTGATTCTTTCTCAGAGACCCTCTGCTTTCTCTCATCTAGCTTTCTCTTCCTTTCATTCCAGTAGCATATTTTCACTCTGTATCATTGTTCGAAGCAAAATAAATTCGTGTAACTGCATTTTTTTTTCTTTTTAGATTCCACCCCTGAATGAGACTATTGTCTTACGTGCTTTAACCCTGAATCGACCAGTAGAGAGAGAGAGAGAGAGAGAGAGAGAGAGAGAGAGAGAGAGAGAGAGAGCTCACCATTTACAGCTCTTAATGGCTGAGACAGTGGTTACTTTAGTTGAGGGCGTGACGTCACTTCCTGTCCACATGGGTCTAAGGTTATGATCTTCCACTTAGCTGACGATGATCGCCGTTGTTATAAAAAAATTAGTCTCATGGGAAGACGAATGGGCCGTTCTGGAATTATCACCGATAATTGAAGTAATAGTTAGGCAAGCTGGAATAATTCGCTATGTCTAAATTACATAGAGAGCTAATCTAAAGATTTTAAAAAAGATACGTAATTCAGAACGAATATTGCACAAACTTTGTACAGAATAGTCCTAAGCTCAAGATCAAGCTTTAACAGCTACAACCACAACAACAACTAATAATAATAATAATAATAATAATAATAATAATTAATAATAATCGTCATTATTGATAGTCTTCAAATGTGTCAAACGGAAATAAAAAAAAATCACGCAACCCTTGTCTGTTTTCCGTAATCTCAACCAAATCATTTCTCAATATAAAAATAATAAAAAGCTAATAGAAGTCTGGTTCATAAACAGACACAATCAAACGGAAAACCGTCAGGAATGTTGAGAGGCGAAGAAAAGAAAATACATCGCCATGAGACTAGGCAAAGCTTGACGATACAATGGTGGCTTACTTGTTGATGTACCATTAAAATCTTTCTCTTGGGTTTCTGTCAAGTAACTTGTACGTTAGAATTAAGAGTCTTCGCCTTGGATACACTATAAGTTAGGAAAGATTTTAAATATGGAAACGTATCTATGATCAGAATAAATGAACTTGAGTGGTATGGCTCTAGATGAGTGTAAGAGAAAGAGTGCATGTAGGTCTAGGACTATCGTATGAGTGAGTGGGAGAGTCGGTTAGTGTGTCTGGGTAGAATTGAGCAGTTCACTTCTGGATGACTTTTCTTTTATTTTGCCTTTTTTTTATGCTGTTCTGCTTCTTGACCTGTCTGCGCTTCAGGCCATTGGTATACTAGATAGTCTGACGTATATCCTGTGGTACAAGAAACGTTTAAAATGAGCTGTTGTTTTCTCAACCATTGCGGGAATTTTTAACATATTCTGTTCTAGAAATAGGTAAATTACTTTAAAATCATGATGTATTTTATGAAACTGGTTTTTCTCATAGAATTATGAAAAAAAGATGAAATTCTGAGGGGAAATCATTAGAAATTCTGTTGTATATTGGCGTTCAGTAATAGACGGGTTTGGCGTAGCTGTGCTAATTAGGCCTAGTACTATCCGTTAGGTTATGCATTTTTTTTTTTTTTTTTTTTTACGAAATTGCCCGAATCTCAGGTTAATATTCACGACAGTCGGTTGCCCTTTACTGCTTTACATCCTGCATTGTCCGTGCGTTTTATTTTTATTTTTGATCCGTTTGCTAGGCCTATGTAGCACCAACTAACTTCATCATGGCCTCTAGTTCCAAAAATACCTTGGAATATCCTTTCATAATAATGGCTCTAAAATAATGATTGTTCGCACTGGCAGCGCCAGAGGAGCTAGACCCAAGTCGTGGGGCACGCTAAGGACCACATCCTAAATGCATATCCCGTGCCCCTCACCCGCCATGTCTATACCCTCGTACCAACCGAGCCGTATTCTCTCCCCACTGCCGAATGGCCTTGGGCGAGATATCTCATAAGGTTGGTACTCATTACTCCTACCCACTCCTATATCTTACTCCTTCCCTGCCACTTCCCCCCCCCTCCCCGCCCCCTACCATATCACTCCCAGGGTGTAACTGACCCATATAGATATTTAACACCCCGTCTGTCCCTCCCGGACTTCTGATTAACTTCTTTGTCTTTCCGTCGAAGCAATGGCTTCAAGATGGAGTGATTGCTCCTTATTGGAGCTAGATGACGATGATGGTGATGATCTTCGTCGTATTGCAATTAAAAGTCATTCCGCTGATCCAGTAAGAGCCTGTGCTGGCACAACGCCAGCTTAGCCTAATGACCAAATCAATATTCCGGACACGAACACGGTTGCGTGTTCAACAGACAAGAGAACGCTGTTTGTTTCCCCTCCAGTTCTGTTAAAACGTAACGATACGCTGTTGTTGTTTATGGGATCTCGTTAACGTCATGGGTATATTGTCAATCGAACGCTATACCCTATACTATAGTATAAGGGAATGGATATAGGTCCCACCCCCAACGCCCCACCCGAAAAAAATAGTCGATAAAGAAGTGGCTATAAGCAGGAAATCGTCAACGGTATCACAGGAACCAATCCAAACCCATTCGAATTTCTTCTGGCTGTGGGTCATCCTCTAAGCCACACGCTCTCTCTCTCTCTCTCTCTCTCTCTCTCTCTCTCTCTCTCTCTCTCTCTCTCTCTCATATTACTACACACACGCAAGCAAAATAGCATGCTGCTATTAGGCATAATGAACAATTGATATTCACTATTTCAGGAGAACCCCTATACGAACGTTTTCGAATGAGACTATTTTTCTCGAAGGCAACTAAACTTCTTTATTTCTTAATTCATTTTGTAATGTTCGTTTTTGTGGAAAGATAGACAATATATACACTGTTTTCTATTAAGTTGATTAGGTTTTTAAAACCGCTGTGTATACTTCAAATCTCAAAAAATGTTATAGTGATTAAATTATTTTACTTAGGCTGACTCACCGCTCACGTGATGCTGACGGGACTATCGTTTGAGAAAGACGTAGTTTGGTATGCAATGTATCAGAACAACGCCGTATGATAAATGCAAACATTTTGAAACTTAAGCTCGTGCCCATTTAAATACCCAAATAAGGAGTCTCTAGGACTTGGGTCTGTATCCGCGAAGGGTCACAGAGACGCCGTACGTGGCATATGTGAACATTTCCGGTTTGGGACCGTAGTATACGTTAGGCCGACATTCACCAAGAGAACTTGGTGACTCGACTGTTTTTAGTGTGAAGATGTATCCCATATTGTTTTCAAGATCACTGACTCTTTCGTTAACTATTAATTTCAATTTATTTAACACAATTTGAGACTAAAAAGCGCCCCAGAGTTACTGCTATAGTGCCAAGGTAATGGTGCTCACTCGGATATATCTTATCAATACGTGTGACATCCGGTTTGTGGTTACGTGACGTGTGTGTGAGAGAGTAGAGAGAGAGAGAGAGAGAGAGAGAGAGAGAGAGAGAGAGAGAGAGACTTTCAACTGTCTGTAAAAGATTGATTAACGGTCCTGCTGATAATGAACTTATTTTTCCAGATTCATTTTGGGTTCATCTATCTCTTGAGATTCAGTTATTTTAGGGCAAGCGCCGTGGAATATAGACGCACCGGTTGGCTATAAGTAGTTATCACATGACTTCGCCAACGTAGGAAGTTTAAGTCTGAGTCTACTGATATAAACCTATGAGTTTTAGCTTACTTTGTAGTACCAAATACTGCAGCCATCATTAATTATAGTAGTCCGACCATTTGGAATATCGTGGGTGTTATAAATCAGATTATTATAGACGTAATTGATTAGACTTTTAGATAGTCTCACATCTTTTGCGTTTAAATTGTATACATATTATTATTCGACTTTGAACCTGAGCTAACTTTAGCCTTTGAAATGTTAGTGTTAAGAGTTATTTAGTCCAGAAGTGTGACCTCCTTTCTAATTGTTTGTCCATAGCCTTTCGCGGTTATCTGTTAGGCCTAAGCTAGTTTGGGGCATCTGAGTGTCCGTACCGTAGGTTTCAACTTTGTATATTGACGAGATATTTGCGCACAAGCTTTCTCTATAATTTTGAGTCATCGTAATAACCGCATCCCCTAAAATAACATTATAAATGAGCCATTCAATATGAAACTGGTCGAACATGAGTCTAGAGACTATATGGGATATGATCTCCATTTAGCAAGTCCAGAACCGAGAGAAAGATGGTGCCACAGATAGATGACGAATTGGTTTCAGGAACTCTTCTGAAAGGGAAGACAGCTGTCATTGAACAGCTCACTTGCAGGCCGTTCCGCACATGTGTTCCTTAACACCTGCTTGTGATTGAAGCTTTCCTCCTCTTCGTAAAGCTCTCTTGCTGCTATAGAACCGACTCACAAGGTTTCTGAGAATTGTAAACTTTACGATGATATATTGTAACTCTCTCTCTCTCTCTCTCTCTCTCTCTCTCTCTCTCTCTCTCTCTCTCTCTCTCTCTCTCTCTCTCTCTCTCTCTCTCTCTCTCATTCTGATTGTAATTTACCCTTTTGTTGAAACAGTGAAAGGATAAATTACAATCTTTAATAGCGTATAGTTCGCTGCTCATTCGTTTATATATTCATGTATGTATGTATGTATGTAACAGTTTCGTGTATACATTTATAGTCAATCAAACATATCGCGTACTTCCAGTTCATTATTCAAGTTTATTTTTTATTTTATTATTAAAACTGGTTAAGCCAAAGAGACAAACTTTGAAAAGGAAGTTAAGATCAGCAACGAGAGAGAGAGAGAGAGAGAGAGAGAGAGAGAGAGAGAGAGAGAGACGCTGCTCTCTTATCTAATCAGGGGTTATCTTATCAGCCTATACACACTTGGTTTACTGCTCGACAAACGCTGGGATGGCCACTTTCTTGCGCTGGGGAAATCCTCGGAAATCTAATATTTTTATCGTTATTACGAGGCCTGTCAAGTTGTCCCCAGAACCATTTGAAAATGAATAAATTGTTCTGAGATGAGACTATTCTTGCTAAGGCTTCCATGCGCAAATTTCGCTAAAAAAAAAAAAAGAAAAAAAGTTAGGTGCAAGAAAAGTGCAAAAGTGGCACAAATACACACTGAGATACACACTGCTCTAGTCAGTTATTCAAAATGTTCCAGACGGAGATGATCATATCGAAATCAAGTATTTACATTGCAAGCTGAAAAAGTCTTCACCTAATAGTTTCAGATACTCTTGTTGAGTGCATTGCATTGCAGCAGAAAGATTTAAATTGGCATTGCAGATTTGTAATCAGTTGGTGTATAGGTCTAGAACAGAGTTTTGTTGTTTTACGTAACTGAGGTACTTTTGATCTTGGCGTTTTTGATACTGGACACAATAATGATGAGAAGTTATATATATATATAGTATATATATATATATATATATATATATATATATATATATATATATATATATATTATATATAGTATATATATATATATATATATATATATTATATTTTGACCAGGGTTAATCATAAAATGTAGAATTGGATTGTAGTCTACCCTGGTTTTAAAATAATTAACGCATTCCTTTGTAACAGTCAGTTATTGGTAACGTAAAATGAAAAAAAAAGTTTTCATGGAATAGTTTTCTATAATAGATATATATTAAAACTGTACAAAGTTTCACCTCGTATAGAAAAAATAATCGTCAGAAATCTGCTGGCTTAAATGGACCTGCTAAAACGTTAACATTTTTATGTGGGTGATTATAACGCAGTGTAAACTACTGCGTCTTATCACATTCATTCTTGCTTAAACGTATAAATTCTGCTAAGATTTACCTCAAAACATTAGATTTCATCATCCACTATAAAATATAGCTTAAAAATGCCCTAATAAACTTTACGAAACAACAGGTGAAGGAAAAAAAAGAGACTAGACCCAACTCCCTCAAAGCCAAAAGGCCGCCGAGCTGACAGTCAAGGTTTCCTCCGCTGGGTGGAGTTGAAATTGAGATGGCTGCTTGTGGGGTCCGCCGTTATTGATTTTCGTTGCTCTAGCATCGCTGCTGGCTCGGTACGAACGACTTCGCTGACTGCCAGGCAGTCCGGAACAACGAAATTCACTTTAGGATTATTCACGAGATATTAAAGTGTTAGGTTTTGGGGTTGTGGGCAAGAATCGTTGGCGATCGCTGGCTAAATGTCCGTTTGGTGGTAGTAGTTTAGGCGTAATTAGCATTTTTCAAGTTTTGGCATTTTTTTCCTCCAATTTTGTTTAACGCTTCCGTGCTTTTGAACTATATTGCACCTGGGTTTAATAATAGGTTTCCTTTGTCCAATTCGTTTATCGATTATGAATATTTAAACTGGAATGAATAACTCTTTCGAGTTTGTCATTGGCCTAGGTGCTGCTTGAGTCAGTCACTTCTGCTCTTCATATAAGGAAGTCCTTCCACATTGGCATCTCTTGCTTAAATATCATGGCAGGTGAAGGAGGCTTTAAAAGAGGCATCCCCTCCCCTGTCCCCCCATCCCCGCCTCCGTCCCCGCACCGATACGAAGCTATGATTGTGGCTGGAATATGTAAAGTTTAGGCCAACGCTTTCCTTGAGTTTCTTATAAGACAATGTATATAATGCTGTCCTTGAGTTTTTTTTTTTATTTATACATCGAAAAATCATTTTTCAAATCACGCAGTAATTTACGCGGAATCTATTGCAATTATGTTTTAAGGGAGTATTTTGGAGGCGTGAGAATTTCCTTTGAAGCAGTTTTGCTTTTCGTTGTATGCAGTTGGCAACGAGATGTTAACCTATTAGTTTATATAGGAATCGTCCATTAATATGGCGCAGTTGCCGGAGAATACAATAATCTCAGAAAAAATAGTCATTTCTGATTGTATAAAAAACATCTGTTAGTACTATACATCCATTGTTATGACGAAAAAAAAAAAAGGCTAGCCAGTGTCTCTCCACTTAGAATTGAAGTCACCAGAGGGAAGCGTATAGATCCTTTGGGCCCTAAGACATATTTTCTGATAAGAAATCGGTATTATGGAGTTTTGTAATTTTGATAATTTCTTGCGCACTTAGGATCACAAATTATTTTCATTCTTATGCTTATTTTTCCCAGGAGTTTAACGTCGAATAACTTCTAAGACTTTGGAGATATCGTCGATATTTTCAACGCAATGGGACCACGGTAAGGGTGAACAAAAATTACATTGCACCAAAATTCCACCCAACTCCCCCCAAAAGATATATGTCTCCTTTGCTTACAAAATTCAGAGTTGACAGCTTTCTATATTTTTCATTGTTTGATGAATTCTACACACATAAGTAATGTGATATCTGGTTGTCCGTCATTTTTTCGTACTGCTATTAACTGTAAATCTGGAAAATTAACATTATATATATATATATATATCTACTATCTATATACTACTATCATCTATATCTATTCTATATATATATATATATATATACACACACACACATATTGTGTGTGTATAACTGATGTTTGGAGCATCCTGGACGAACCGTTGTTGATTTTAGCATTTTGGAAGGCGGGGACCGGGGGCTGTGGTGTTTGGTTTGTTGTTGCTTGTGGGACGGGTGGAGTCCCCATTGTGAATGAATGAGAAGATTTACGATTTGGTCGCTCAAAGCAATGTGCACCACAACCATTGTACCAGAAACAGCTGTCGCATAGGTCTAGCCCTTTCACCGCTACTGGTTATTGATCGTCCGTTGGACATCATTATTTGGTGTGATTTGAGGACCAGAGGCTTTATTGAAACAGCTCGCCCTATTATGCAAGGCCATGCAGATCGAATTAGCGCTTGTGTAGATTTATTTTCATTATAAAAGGGAAGGAAGAGGAAGATGCCGTTTTTCATTTGTCCTGAGAGGCATAGTGTAGGTAGTACTAGAACTTATCAAAATGAGAATACTAGACCTATTACGCTAACACACACGTGCTCTGCTTTTCTTTCTTTTGTGAGTATTAGCCTGTACGTAGCATTGTGCGTGTTCTAGATAAAATTCACGCCATTCTACATAAGCTTCGCCATGGCTTATTATTAACTTTAATGAACCCTTGGCTCCATTTCCGGCTAGCGGTTGAGCCGAGCATGGTTTCTCGATGACAGAAAGCCGTATCACATGGCAGGTCCTTCCGTTTGGTAGAGCATTTTTTGTGGTGTACATTTCTGCGTTATTATTGCCATAAAAAACGGACTTTTATCCCTATCTCATTGCATCGTGTAATACAATAGGCCTATCAAAATTTTTAAATTTCTTGCCGACAGTCCTAATCACATATATCTATCTCATCAAGATTACACGGGGTTATGTACGAGTGATGGTCATACAACACTGTTGGCGTAATAAATCCAGTTGAATCCAAATTGACACAAGTTTGAGCAGCGCAGTTATTGCTTTTGATCAGGTGTTTTATTTGTGGAGCAAAATGGTCAACAGTTCGGCATGGTTTTGAATACCCGAGGGACTATATGGCATTGAAGTCACCCGTTGTTGGTTATGACTGCTGTAATGAAATTATTGCATTTTCAAGTCGGTAGGTCTTTAATTACACTTAAGTTTGGATAGCCATAGATTGCAGTAAAAGATGGTGTTACTGTTTATCGGCAATATCGTAAATTCTGGCTAGAAAAACTAGTCATACTTGGGTTTGTATGTAGACCTACACTCTGTTTTTTTTCATCTGTCCATACGCGTGGTGTTTTTGTATGGTAACACTGCGTCCCGGGCTTTAGATAGTTACGCTATGTGTAAGTTTTAGGTAAATAAAAGGATATCTGGGTGTACATTTGCAACTGAAAAGTGTTTTAATAATTTACTGTATGCGAATTACACCGTTAATATTCGAAATAGGATATTATTATAACCGTTGAATGTAAGCTGAATGTAACTATCTAAAGCCCGGGACGCAGTGTTACCATACAAAAACACCACAGGCGGATGGACAGATAAGAAGAAGAAGAAAAAAAAACAGTATAGTGAGTGTTTCTTGTTAGTCAATTAGGATAGACGCTATACCAGCGATACTTAACATAAAGTACAACATGTGTTTGTATGTACGTATAGTCTTATTAAACAAATTTACCCCAAAAGAATGGCCGGCCATGTACAGCATCAGAAGTAGAGTATGAACCAGTTATTGGTTGCATATCACTCATGAAACTTTATGCTTCGAATGATGAGTAAGAACTAAAGTTTTATTAGCAATCATGTATTTTAAAGTAATTATTCTCAGGGTGAGAAAAAAATGTCTGTTTCATTTTCACTTAAACATTGCAGTCCGTTAGGCAACTTTTTAATTGTTCAGTTTCTATGTGACTAATTTAAAATTCCACATGGCTTGTGTGCATTGAAGTCTCCAAGTATAATAGTAGTAATGGTTTGGATTAACGTTTGTGATGAAAATATTTGCAGTTCTTAATATGTTTAGTTGTAAATATATATTTCTATATATATATTATATATATATATATATATATATATATAATATAATATATATAATATATATAAATTTTAAATTTAGTTGTGAGGTACTGGATATGAAAACATCGGTCTAAAGTAAAGTCTGTTATCAGTTTGTTGGAATTTAAGTAGCCTAGTACTATGATTCTTGTGCGAAACCTTTTCAACAATTATTGGCTTCCTTTTAAATCATTTTTGAACTTAGTGTTAAGTGGAACAGTGTGTAAAGTGTTGGCATACTTTTCTGTGTTACTGTATTACTTATAAGACCGTGTTTAAAAAGTATTTGAAATTAAATTTCTGGAAGGAAACAAGTAAGTTTTTCAGGACAGAACTGAAAAGATCAAGCTTGTGGTATAACTTTTATTCTACAGTCAAGACTTAGGCACAATCAAACATTACAAAATCATTAAGCTGGGTCCCTCAAGAGTCAAGACTCTCATCTCAGACTTACTCACTGGTGGCTGAACACATTGTTTGTTTCTCACAAGAACTCTCAAAGATTCCTCTTTATGAATTTATAAAGGTCCACCAATGATACAAGTCTATTCACAGAATTTTAAACCACTTTACAAAGATAAATGATCCGCCGCTATGAAAAATACCGATTCATCTCACATTGCAGTTTTCTCGATTTCATTGTGATTTTGTCTTGAGCATACCAAAATAGCCACGTAATTTGATCTCTTTTAAAATTCCCCGTGAACAGCACATAACAATATGACAGTTTTGCTAACAAGCCCCAGTCTTGCATTACAGAAATTCTTTAAAAAAAAAAATAAATACAGGGGACACAATCTTAATAGTTTACATAATAAACAATACATACCATACATAAAAAAAAAAAAAAAATCACAGCTGTTCTCTTGTTCCTGCACAATTAAAAGGTGGGGATTGTGTTTACTACTCCACCTTATAATTCAACTTGGATAATGTACCTCCTAATATTGACTCAAAATTTCCTTTTCAGGCCTCCACTTTACTGATACTATTGTCTACCACACACTTAAACTGGATTATATCCTCCCCAAGATGCTGAAAGTACCATTACTGGAGAATGGGCTTATTTTACTTTTACGTACAGAGGTAAGTCATGAAATCTTTTGTTATTAATACCAAATACTACTAAACAAATAATTAAAACCTCAACAGGTTTCACAAATGTGAATTTCCACTTGTTAACTTCTCAGCAGACGTTATTTCTTGAAATATTATTAATGAACTTTTGTTCCCCTTGTTTGGCCTTTGCCTTGCCAACTATGTCATATTCCCTGAATATGAATACCTTCTAAAGCATTATAA
Organism: Macrobrachium nipponense; assembly: GCF_015104395.2. Taxonomy (NCBI): domain Eukaryota; kingdom Metazoa; phylum Arthropoda; class Malacostraca; order Decapoda; family Palaemonidae; genus Macrobrachium; species Macrobrachium nipponense. The sequence goes on along the minus strand of NC_061101.1, from coordinate 2,379,564 downwards.
GCATGTCTGGTGAGCAAACGTACAAGACATCCTTAATTAAAATTATGTAATTGAGATTATAACTTTAGGAATAAAGCATGTCCTTTCCTCAACACAAAAACTCTTTTACAATACCTTGCTTCAGCCAGTCTTGCTTCTTGAATGTCTAGCTATGGATACTCCCCACTTGTGTTACTTCCGCTTCCAAGTCCGTAACACATCTTTGTAACTGAACTTTGAAATATGGGTTTGTCACCTAATAAGAGAGGTACCAAACCTAAGAACTTGTCTCTTACTCAAAATAATTATGGTCCATTATCATAAATTCCTTTACTTCTACAACTAAATTTCCTTGTCCTTGTAACCATGTCTGAGCTGCTACTGGGAAAAAAGCACACACCCCGATTTCCATTTCCATGATAATTCTTAGTCTTGGATAGAATACTTTTATTTTCCCTCATCCTATGCCCTATCATCATTCTTTTGTCTTTTTATACATTTAGTTTTATTTTATCATACATTATTATTTATGAAGGTTACAAACTTTTCCTTGAATCGTTATTATTTTCTGAAACTAAACACTACTGGCACCATTCTCTCCAACCTTACTCACTGCCTAGCCCTCATCTCCGGGGTATATTCTGACTATTCTTAATATCTACTAAAACATTTGGCACAGTTAAGATGAAAATTGTAACCTAACTTCCATGTTTTTTACTCCACAGCTCTCAAAATATATTTCTAGCTTTATATCCAAATGGTTTTCTGCTTTCATTGACAGTATACTATCTGACGCCTTCCCCTGTTCTTGTAGCATTCATTTTTGCCTTCTATAATGTACTATTGTCTCTCCTATACAAGTTTTTTCTGATGATTAAATCCTCCATACCGCTTAAAACTTGGCCTCCAAGTATTCTCCTAATGTTCAGACTTAACCGAGTTAGTTTTTCCTTTTTACTACCAACTCTGCTATTGAAGACTACAAAATTACCACAATTAATTTAATGTGTTGCCTCCAGGAGACGGTTTTTGTCACTTCCCCTCATTTCTAATTTCTAATTATTTCTTTGTTATAATTCAACATCTCTCATAGGTAATAATTCTGAGTATGCAAATTATTTAGATTTGTTTTGAAGAGAAATAGCATTCTTCTTCTTTATTCCAATTATTTACCAGTACGTACATTATACCGTACATATATCTGTAAAGGCATTATATGTGTTTAAAATAGTGCTTTCATATATTACTTTTACTTTCATAATAAAACTGTCTCTATCTAATAAATCCATTTAGCTAGTAGCCCTCTCACATTATTTTTAGACAAATTTTTTGTTGTTGTAAATAATAGCTTTGCTATCTCTTTCTGTTTGTGGTTAAAATGTACTGTACAGTATTTACAATATGCAATTCACTAAGCTCCCAAAAACAATTGGTTCTGTAATGGCTCTGCCATCCACCAACACTTAAATATTTTCTCTTCTTTCCTGAAATTGTCAAAAGCCTCTACACTTATAAAGAGGGCCTATTCTCCTAGCTTTTCCTGCAGGCTTAAGTTAGATAAAGGATTTTCTCTGCCTATCCCATAAGTCTTCACAAAAAGTCAAGTGTTTTCTTTTAGAGTACTTCACAAAAAACTTAAATCTTCACTTCTAAATTGCAGTGAATCTGTATTCTATCCTATAATATTGTCCAGTGATTCTTCATACTAAAGTACAAGAAATGAAGAGGCAAATGAGTAGCTAAGATACTTTTGCAGCAAACTTTTGACTAGAGTGCAATATACTGTACTCTACAATAAATATAGTCTGGTGAACATGTCATTTTTAATAATACTGAATCTACTTAGTGCAAACACAAAAAACACAATACTCTTAATCATCTAAAATACAAATATATTTTTCTATAAACTATAGAATATGATAGTAAATTACCTCAACATCATTCAGAATATTAATTAAACTTAATAATTACTGCCACCTATTAAGCATATGCTGTTAACTACAAGCATGAATTATTGATATGCTATAAAAAAACTCTCATCAGTTATAACACAATCATAAACCTCCCACAATATTCATCATTCTTTATATGATTCACAAGCATTTTGATGTCCAAGATTATTGAACAGTGAGAGCAACAAATAAAGATACTCGAGCTACGAAAGTTATAAGTAAGATGTGCGGAACTATTTTGCAAATGTAATTTTAGTTAGAACATCATGTTTCAAGAGCGTAAAAAGAACCAACTTGAAATTATTTCTATAATTTCAATTTCAGAGAAAGGATAGCACATAAACATCAAAACCCTTGGTAATCATAAACTATATTTTAGCCGTGGCTCCCATTTAGCGCAAATGGGTAGAAGAACCATGTACAGCCTTACATAAAAAAGCTATAGATTGCACCAGGAAATATGCACAGGTGGTTTAATTCCATCCAGCTCTATGAAGCTATAGTTATTTCTGTATTGATGCTTAACTCTTCATGCTTTCTTGCAAGATTATCACAAGCATAATCAGCAATATCACAGTCATGAAATACTGTCCTAAATCAGTGATGATTACAATTGCTAATTGGTTAGGTCTTGGTGTTCACAAATAGTATGTACAGATCTGTTTACTGCACCTAAAACTACAGAAAATAGTTGTTTTTTTAAATGTAATCCCTAAAAGGAAAGTTACAATACATGGTCATTAATCTGTTATACATACATTTTGTTGTTTCTTCTTAAAACGTAAGTCTAACAAACTTTATGGTTATGAAACACAAAAGAAAGGATATATGTAATTATTAGCTGATAAAACTTGGTAAAATCCCAAAAGATATTGATAAAAAACTGAAAGCTATTTACATTAAAAAAGCAGCATTAAATGGTTTAGAGTAAAAAGTGTACAGCAGAGTAGAGGGAATCAATATACACATACACATCACAGTAAAAACACAGAATTTGAAGAATTGTCAAGGTTAAGATCCCGTTTTCTAAACCAAATAATTACTTTTGCTTCTTCTGTTATGTGTACCCTATTCCACTCGCCTCATTTTTTCCAGCAAGCTTTACCAAATTCTATTCTGTGCTTGTATGTTATTGAAAATATATTGATAATATCTTATTGTGAATAACTTTGAGCTTTTCATTAATATACTTAATTTTACTCTGCTTTGCCCAGTCAGTTATAATATACATTTTGTATTTTTTTTAATTTTGAAAACTTTGTATCTTGACATTGTTGTTAAGAATGAATAGCATACAGAACCATGAATAATAAATAAAATATACTACTCAAAGAAGGCAATACTTGATATATGACCTGTACACAACAGTAAGTGTAGAGTATCTTGGTTCAGTATTCCATGACAATTCCCTCCACAGAGTATAGCCCCTCACAAGTTTTCAAATATACAAATGCAAGACTTGAAGTGCAAACTAGTCTATTTTTAACTTTCCAAGAATATCTGAAACTATTTCAATATATACGTACATGAATATTGTACCCTAACAAAGCAGTCACAAGTTTGTAAATTTATATTTTTCTTATTGGTCATGAAATTCTTTTACTTTTTGTTAATTTAAATTTGCCTGGTTGAAAATCAATGTTACTTGTAGTATTGTGTGTTATGCAAGTCACAAATCTACTTTGATTTAAATCTTGGCAATGCATTTAATATAGTTTTAGGTAATTTTTTTGTCTTGCCTATCAATTTTGTAAGAAAAATATTAACTTTAAGCCATTCAAACTTTTAACTATTAGTAAATGGAAATCATTAACTGATGCAGTACACTATATTCCTACATATTTATGACAAATGCCTTCTGGTGATATTTAATCATTCATGGAGCAAAGATTGGATGAATAAACCCTACAAAGTCTTAAACAACATTATGCTGAATAACTTTATATAAAGATTAAAGCAGAACGAAAAAGTTTTTAAGTTAAGTGTAGCAAGCTCACAATATATCAACAGGAATTCCATATGGAAGACCAAAGTTTCCATCTGTTGCAGTTTGCATATTTCACTTGGCACATTCATGAACTAGCTACAAACATTTTTGATACTACATCTCACAAAGAAAAGTAAAGATGTGCAATTTAATTTCTTGGAATCTTGAAAAGTGTCAAAAATATAACACACTGGTCTAAATGTTTCTATAGTGAATTTCAACTCCTATAAAGCTTAATTTTAGCAAAGAACATATCTAGATGCATTAACTATAACTATACTACAATAATGACCCCATATTTGAAAAATCTACATATACGTATATATAAAAACATCAAACTCAAGTTTTCAAAACCTTTTGCGTTGAATAGACAGAGTACTAGAAATATCTAAAATAATTAAGTAAACTTCTATGGTCTCTTTATTTAGGTATTTGTGAAAGCTTATTATTAAACTTCCCACAAAAAATCTTTAGTATTTACATAAGCTGGCTCCACTGCCAACTTTTGAAAACATTGTGATAAAATCTGGCACCGAGTTGTTACAAAGAAATGTCTTCATAGCAAATGCAGAAAAGCAACCTTACTAAAATCTGCATTTCCAAAAGCTTCATTAATTAGTTAAAAATACCAAATTGTAACAGTAACAGTCACTTTTATATAAACAGAACATTCATAAATGTACACCACAGTGAAGTAGAAAAATAAGAGAAGGTCACTTTGCAGTTTACAGTATACAGAATTATAACGAACACTTTCATTGTTCTCATACAACCTATAATCATGCTGTAAATGTTCCCAGGTACACCAGTCATTTGTTTGACAGACAAAAGGTACACTCCCAATGCTTTCAAAATCTGGATCCAAAGTTATGTCTCAGAAGCCTCCCTTTCCATGAGACTTTGGTACTGCTAACAGGTCTTATTGTCTATAGGTGTTTGCTTTCCAGAGGACTGCTGTATTAGTGCTAATTGTTAATAAAGGAAAATTAAATATTTTCAATAATTAACCACTTTTATGATGTAGTAGTGACCAGTTTTACTACTTTTGCATTTTGTAAGCTATATGAGTTTTTTGTGTTTTGCTTGTAGTGCAGCTCTGCGCTTTGCTTTGTGCATGTCACTGTTACTAATGCTAACCCTTGCGTACTTGTCAAGCCCTTCCTAGTAATACTTATCATGTCTTTTATGTTTTCCACATACAGGGACCCTTACCTCTTCAGAGCAGCTGTCATGGATGGTGAATGTCATTACAGTTGGTTACAGACTCCTCTTTCTGAAGACAAACCTTATTAACTTGCAGCAGCAAGTTTGTGGTGACATATCCAAGAAGAGGTTAAGACTGATCTTCAACTTGGCCCTCAAAACAGTGCAGAAAATTCCCTTCAGCATGGAGACTATGGAGTTGGCACTGCAGTCCGACTCGATGCCGATTTCACTCGTGGCATTACCATGAGGCATACATACATTACTGAGGTCACAAGTTTTCCTTGTTGATGGTAAGTGCACTAAACCACATATCCTACTCTTCACTTCATAATTTTTGAAAATCTCTAAAAGCTACCAGAGATTTAGTGCTCCTCTGGATTCCAAATGCAAACATAAATAAATGGGGGCATCCAGCATCTCAACCTCCCAATGAATCAGCAAATCAGGCAAATGCATGATTAAGGAGGTTGAGCATGCATGGTTAGACTGCCCCTTTCGGTCTGAAAGACAAAAGAATGATGAACCTGGGAACATTTGTGACACAAATATAAGCATACATGTATATAATTTTAATGGTTTTGTATGAAAAAATCTTTCTCATAAAAAAATGGTACATTCTTGGAACCCACAATAAACACTTGTCAGTAAGCAGGCAAAACAGTGGTCACTTATGGGAATGTGAAGTTTTGTGTGAACTTTCTGTACAATAACAACAATACCATGAATATTGACACATTTTACATAAGTGTTCCAAAGGATTTGCTCTTCAATGACTTGAAAATTAAAGAAAATGAAATTGGTCAGCTAGGTTGGAGTATAATTATAAGTTGGCTTAATGGAACCTTTAAGTCACTTTTTGAAATGTTTCTTCTAAAGTGAAAAATGGAAATTGGATACAAGTTAAGTCCTCTTGGACAGCTAAGGAAGATGCAACCAAAGGCCAGAAAGCAATGGAGACACAGAATTCAAGGATGACGCAAAGAACGTTTAATACCACCATAGCTGCATGGAAAGCTTAAAGCAAGCAGTAATCAGCTACAGGGGTGGGTAGGAAAGGACTGAAAGGAGCTGATGAAAAGCGAGACAGAAAGCGGTGCAAATTGGGGTAAGAAGATTGGTCAAATAACCCTCAACTATCTCCCATGGTGGGAAGAACAAACATCAGCAATAAAAATAATGAACAATAGCCATGACACTCGATTGTTCTTAAAATGAAAAAATCAATTTGTTCATCCAAAGTCATTACTATATACTTATAATTAGCCCAGATTTGTGGTCTTCACAAATCCAACACACACTATGTCCAACTCAAAAGAAAATCTTTCCCTGAGTAGCAGCACTGAGCATGCACCTCACAGATCCTGAGGTCCCAGGCAACAGAACTTGAAATGCATTTTTTTTTTTTCCTAGCACATTTCAGGTGAATGTTTTCCTTGCTGACTAAGTGTCATTTCACTGCCTTTTCACACTCATTATACCTAATGGGATTTAGCAAATGAGAAGTATTTGAAGTGCTATGGCAGATAACGTTAATTCAAGGGGATTAAGTTGGTAACTGGGTGTTGTCTTACATCATAACTGTCTTAATCACAGAAGCTGAACAGCAAATAGAAGAATATTACATATACACTTGCCATAAATTAAAGTTAGCTAAAAACTAAAATTACTTGCTATAAATTAAGGTTAAATAACACAAAAATTATGGGAAAATAAAAAATAAAATGTAATAAACAAGTATTATATAAATGTTAAACTTAAATTTGCCGCAGAAGGCCAGCTCCTGCAACAAGTACAATATACTTCTGTGACTTACATTCTCTCTGAAAACCTTGGAGAGAATGTACCTGCCATCCCCACCTTTAGCGTTGGAGAGAAATCTCTCTCATATTCCCTGGATGGGATATTCACGTAATCAACAAATGCCTTATAGTCAAGGCATTACAAAAAGTCAGATGAATACCATCTGTACACTTATGCCTTCAGAAAAAATGGCAAAATTACCCTTGTCGATTATAGCTCTTTTGCTATGTCAACTAGAATTCCATACAGCTCTGCTGTAAAATTTGAGGCATCTTAGAATTAAAAGCCAAAGGAAGTGTGCTAGGTTTGGAGCTATGGGTAAATATAAATCTTGAATTTTCTCTTTTAAAATGCTTTAAAATTGACTAAATCTCCATCACGATCTTTCTAGCTCCTGTAAAGAAGTTGCCGAAGACTGGCTATTTCTGCAGAGGGGGTTATAAAATTTTAAATGCTGCCACCCTAATCCCAAAAGCTTTTCTGGGGAAAATCACTGCTATCACCAACTTGTCCTCCTATATCCTTTACCTCTATTATTAGTAAGTACATTCTTCTGTGATATTTCTTACAAGAGTACCCATTTAACATGCAGTTACAAATTCTTAATTCTTAGTCATATAGATTTGACACCATTGCTTATCTCAATCATATGAGTTCTTGGATGAATCCTTCATTTCAATCGGTCAAATTGGGTTTTTAGTAGCTCAGTCTTTCCCACCTAAATTACAATCCTGGCTAATTATAAGTAATGGATTTGTTGTGAAACAACATAACTAAATTTTCTCACACAGCCCAACTGCTTAAGATTGCAGGCTCCGCTCTCAAAACCACAGCTTTGCTGACGACAAATGGTCAAGTCTACACAAAAATAGCAGCTGGAATGTTGGAATTCATGGGGCACATGCACAAGGCTAATGGCCAGCAAACAATCTGCTTTTGAACTAGGACTGGCATGTCAATGATTTGTGAAGACCATGAATGTGGACCAAGTATAAATAATGGGTTTGTATGAAAGGCTAATTTTGTTTTAAAAAGTTTAAATACTTCAGCCATCATCATAAACCATTTCACAAATATGATAACTGCAATACACATCTCCAAAAGGAATGACTAGCTCCTATGAAAAACCTACAGTAAAGCTTTCAATAAATCTTAAAATCCCATTATAAAAAGTATACTTACACTCAAAACTGTATCATAATATACACACAATAAACATTATACTTGAATAAAGCACTTGCATGACAGTCTATTCTGGCATAACAGTGAAAGACCTCCATGGTCCTGTGCATAAATATTAATATCACTTAATGCAATGATTGGATCACAGTGGGGCGATGTCTAAATGAACTCTTTCCAGCTAAAGTAAATCTTCATGCCTGAAGAGAAGTGGGATAGCAATGGCAGCAGCTGTACGTACAGATGAGTAGGGATCCCGTAACAGATACGTTAGACCGTGGCTGACAGAAGCTACATTAATGTCTTGGTCATTCTCACAGTGGTAAACTAGGTTACCTGAAAGAAACAAAGATGTATTATAATATATTTTCTGAGATATTTATCATTTTATGTGATAGCATACAAAATTATTCACTAATACGTACCAAAGTACTCATGTTTGCAAACCACCCTCACGTTCAAGGTATCTGTAGAGACCGTTTGCACCCACTGTGCAGTTTTATTTTCAATTCTGGGATTTTGTACACATGTACACATAATTATTATGTTTACTTTATTCCGTGTTTAACACTCTCTCCAGGAGAAAGTGCAAAGTGAATATTTGACCGAGGCAACAACAGTGAAATTTTACCTTCTCAGGATTAATGAGGTTAGAGGTAAACATTAATATGACCATATGTTAACAAAGAATTACTCCTCTACATAATTGGTAATGACTGACATTTACAAAGTCAAATATATTATGCCTTGTATAGTGCAAATGAATGTTTATCAAAGATAAGAGAGACCAGTGCAATAAATAATAGCATCATGATCCAACCATACAGCTCAAGTTACCCAACTGAATTTCTTCATGGCATAAGAAGCATCATTCCATAACTACACCATCATAAAAAATAATAAGTGCTTTCACACCTGAAATATAATTTTGTAAGGATTACTTTTTTTCATAAGTAACAATATTTCACAAAAAAGTTTAAAAAAAGACAAAAACTACCTATCAAAAGAGCAGCTGCACGTCTCAGCGAGGGTTCAGAACTCTTGAAGTATGAGCAACCAGCCTGAATGAAAAACCCTAGGTGATCTTTTAGGTCATTTACCTGTAAGAAAATAAGGGCAAATTAATCTTACTCATTTTGAGAACTATAATATCTTCAGATACCAAGCTCTCAGAAAAACAACGAATGAATGACAGCATTAAACATAAAATTGCAACTGATGAATAATGGTAGTCTGATTAGATCATACTAATGCACTGCAAAGGTTTGAATCAAGGCAAATTATGACTAATGGGTTTGTTATATAAAAAACTATCCTATGAAAAAATATCTTACACATACCATATGCTTAGTGAGATCTGTGATAAACTGATGATAGGTCAAGACTCCACTAGGCACAAGCTGAGTCTTGAACATGGAACACATCTCTTCTGATCCAAGATGGGGGCCTAGTGCCTGCAAGGCACTCTTACACATCTGTGGGGAAAAAAAAAAAAGTAACTATCCCTGTTACACTGGACATCAGCTACAAGGTACTATTTAATAAAATTAAAGGTAAAATTCTGGGTTCTCTTAAACTGTATAGTAATTCAGTGACAACATAAAATGAATGTAGCTTATTTGGAATTAATTTTTCTTATAAAAAGTCATACATAGAGGATTAAAGTGATCACATGAATCAAAACTCACAACGACCGTTGGAGGGTGGGGATCTTCTAGATGTATAAGTGATGCCAAAAGATGAAGATGGATTTGTTCCTGGAATTCTTCTGTGTTTCCTACTGATGCTGCCAGGCCTCTCAGCACCCCCAGTCCAGCTTCTCTCACTTCTCCTGAAGACTAAGAAAAAAAATTACACTTCTAGCAAACCAGGAAGGGATATAAGCAAATTTCTACAAATTACATTTACTTAATTCAAAAGCTGTACCTTTTCAAAAGAGAAATAAATAATCTTGCCAATGAAATACTGTAGTTTCAATATACAGTACTGTATGAAACAATTTCATAGCTTTAAGTATATTTACCTTTTCAGTAAACAATCTAATCCTAATGAGCAAGGTTGGTGTATGCTGAAGAACTCTCTCTTTGGGCAAACGTGGCAAGAGGGCTGCCAGACCTCGCAGAGCTTCCAATGCAACTTGTGTTTCACTGCTGATTCCTTCGGCACTGACTCCGTCTCTTTGATCTGTGGCCCCCACAAGTGCCGAGATGATTTCGGTCAGCTTTTCCGACACCTAATGAATACGATCATCAGTAACGTTACATGCAAAATTATTAAGATTTTATTAATTAAGAAAACATGGTCTGTAAATAATTTCAAAACACCTAACAGATTTTGTCAGAGCAAATCACCAATAAGACATTTGGAAAACTAATAAAACTCAGAATTTTACTTATGAAACACCATGCTATATACTCCTAATGACTGAAAATGTTAGGATAAAAGGTGACCAAATTTTCAAGAAATTTAAAATGCATATTTTTGTAGCCAAAATATAGCAATACTATGTTTGGCATAAAAGATAATCTTTTGTAAAGCGAGTCACTGATTCATTACAGAAAAATATCTCTTCAAACAGAGAGATATGTTACATCCTATTCACACACCCCACCAAAACAAGATATGTATACTTTGTATAATTTGACTCAAAAAAAAATCTTCAGAAGTATTGCAGAAGGTATTCACATGATCTACATAGAAGCACTCTATATAATCTACAACATTTCTCAATCTCCACACCGTACATGGGGAATATATATGCAAATACAGTACTATGTGCATCATTCTGTATGGTTCAAAGTTCGGAGTGCATTATTCTGTATGGTTCAAAGTTTAAAGTAAGTGGCAAAGGATTATCAAGAGCTATCACAAACAATGTCCCTGACACCCTACAACAAGTTATTGTTATAACAACGCAGAAAGTTTATAATTAAGCAACAAAAACACACCTAACATCCTGAACTAATGATAAAATTACAGTAGCACAGTATTACATACCATTTAACGAATTTAAGATATTTACAGTAACAATGATGAAATGACTGTATGTTTACATTTTAATAACTAAGAGGACCACACTGTCTTCAATATTTTCACAGAAATGACATTCCACCAATTGGTAACTTGGCATTAATTCATTCAACTTGAGACTGAAGCTCAGGCCTTATAACATATCTTTGCACTCTTTCACAAACCCTTTATATATTTATCCATCCAAAAAGGCCGTGACTATTGACACAACCAACTTACATTACCTTCAATGGCATTCTAATGTGCAGCAAAAGCATTTACTCTGAAATCAACAGAGAAGCAACAAAACTTGCAAAATAAAATACAATCTGAAACAAGAGTTGTAAGCAAACCAGAATGCAGTGCAAATAACATGAAATGCAAAATACTAGCAAAATGCTCTTGCAAGCCATAAGACACCTAAAAAATCATGCAAAGAAAATTCATCACTCAAGAATACAAAAACTTAAAATATTATGGGAACACTTTCAAATGCAACACAACAGCAATTGGAGATATGCTAATATAGAAAAGGCAATGAAAGTCAGGATTCCTAAAACATGCGAAAAAGCGAATAAAATCTTGTATTGTTATGCTGCTTTTGACACAAGTACCAATTTGGTATTAAATGACTCGACCTCCCTGGGATAGTTGAGGAGAATAACATAGTTGAAGAATATATGACTAATTAATCTCTTTACTTAACTGGCATCACAACATCAAAGGTCATGAACACTGGAACTCTACTGGGTAAGAATATGTACAATTTATGTTTACATACACACACAAATGTATACACATTTCAAGCTTAATCAAGTTTCTCACGATAAACATTCATAGACCACACACTTGGAAAAACATCGTTCTGAAATTATCATAATATCTGATAGTATTTCTTTAATAATTAAAATATTCTCGTAAGTTATGAAAAAAATTTCACTTGAAAGACAAGTATGTGTGTCCAAACCTTAGACAGCAAAGAGTGGTCAACCATCTTTTTTTGGCACCTTACTATGACCAGTTATATCCAGCACTCTCTGGTTACTACCAAACAGGCTTGGTCACAGATTCTGTAAGTTTCCTTTTCTTCGTGGGAACACGTTCATAGCAAGAATGTCGACTTTTTCATTGCAAGCTACACCTATGTCAGTCAACATCAAAGATACACTAACTTCCTAGGCTTTTGCATTTTAATAACATGGCCAATATAACATTTAAAATTTAGATACTTGGAATAATAAAAACTAAAGAGTACAAATATTTTCTCTGCAATTTTAAATCTCTTTGAAGACTACTAAAACAGAGTACAGTACTGTTATCTTCTCTGGAAAAACCTAGTGATACATTGACAAAAACCCAGCGAATTCAGCATCTGGGAAGATAGATAGGTCTAACCAGCGCTGAATATGGAGCCAGTTGATATAACTGTCATAATGCTTCTAACAAATACTTTGTGAATTTACAGCATTCTATATCTGGAAACCTCAAGAAAGATTACCTAGAACTTACTGAAGACTACATAAAACAACAGTTCAGGACTCAAACTGACCCACATACACAATACAGTACCTTATATATTTGGTATCTGAAATATTTGTAATTTGACGGGGAGGAAATTTATACATTATAACTTATGCTAAACGATCCAAAGACAAGTGTCATACATTTGGCATACCCAAATAAAATAGAGCTTTCTATCTAACTGTAAAAATAATGCATATTTCTGAATTTGTTATTGTTCCATTGGAACCGTAAACAGTTAAAAGTGGTTAGTAGCCGTCTTGATTACCAGTTCCATGCCCAATACACAACAACCATTTTGGTGCAATGCCAAATAAACATTGTGCTCCCTCTACACTACTATAAAGTTTATTCAATAATATTCTACTTAGCAGCAAAAACTTACCCCAAACCACTGTGGGAAATAGCACTAGAACAAAAAAAAAAAGAAAAGAAAAGAAAACGATTACATGAGCAATTCTTGTTAAATCAAAGTATATGCATATGTCAGAGATGTCTGCGGACAATGGAAGCTGCGTGAACAGTTCTATCAAAGCTCTGAGAACTGAAGCTTCGAGATGAAGCACTATCAGCACCTCTGCTAACGACATTGCCGCCAGTCATATCAAGCTTGTTAATTACGTAAGACGTCTCGTGAATGACTGTCGTCAGTGACAAAGCACAAACTTAAAATCATTGCATGTTTAGACCTACACAATTCAATCAAAAAATACTTGAGACATAAAGATATATATATATAAATGTATATGCTCTTTCAATAATTTACCACAACAATCAATGAAGTATTAGTTCCATTGCTAACAAAAACATATAAGAAGTCATCCTGAACAAAACATAAATGATGAAATCCATATAATCATACAAAATGCAAGGCAAACATACATTCCATTTAATAACTGGATGTGATACTGAAACCATATCCAACTCATTCAATTTGCCATTATCATATGCTGAACAAGTGATTGAACTAAATAAGAATCTTCTAATTCTGTAGCTGAAGCACATATACTATACAGCATGCTGCTTGTTCTAATGTAAATATTTGAAATTTTCTGCTTTACAAAATGACAAAGAAGTTAAAAGTATATAGTACTGTATAGATACTCTAGACTCACAAAGTACACTAGGTATTAATAAATCGAGTAAAAAATAAAACGGAAACCAAGAAAATCAGTCAAGAGATGTTGCTAAATTTCAATTATTAACCAAACAGAGGGTAGATATAGCTACACTTTTAGATTGATTGATTTACTGTCTTCAATTAGCAAGGTTTGCATCCCTTTGTCACTACCTATGTCTCTGCTGCACAGTGTACAGGCCATAAACAAGTACCAAAATGATTTGCTCTTCAATATTTGATACTTTTAGTGACCAGTAGTTCAGCAGTCTCTTTACTTCATGAAGGGTGTTGCTACTGATTTTCTTACTGCCCTCACAATACCTGTTTTACAGTCAACTGTGTCCACAAAGTAAAAGAAATGCTGCATTTGTTGGAAGACCTACACCTATACCACAACAGTGAGCTCCACTTTCTCTCAACAACATTTGTTCTTAAAAGTTTTGGGCATCAAGAGAAAATAAGTATTTTTATAAAATGCTAAGCATTTACAAATGAAAATGCTACACAATGAACAACAGAACACCAATTCAAACACCTACTAGGTAAAGCAAACGAAACAGATAAATACTGCAGTGTACTTTATGGTCAATCCAATATCAGTATTTTGTAAACAAAAGTCAATGAAATCTGGAACTTCTTGAAAGATGAGGCAGTATTAACTTGGTACTTTTAATGAAGGGCTCATGAATTCAAAATTCTCATCTCACAATTCTCTATTCCAAAATGCTTTACAGGGTAATCAATGTTTATTTAATTTTTCAAATACGTTTGTGCTTCATGGATACGTATACTGTTTAGTATTTGTGATCATACAGAACAGTCGTGGTGTTCTTAAACAAACTCACATGCAACATGTGAGAAGCTGCAACCTAAAATAGTGCTCATTTAAACTAACTAGACATTTTTTACATAATTTCAGTGTTACCTGATCAGTGTGAAGATGAGCAAAGTTAGCTAAGCCCCGAACAGCCAACCTGCGAACGATGACAGACCGGTCGTTCAGTCTTGTCAACAGGCCATCTGTGATGTTTTCTAGGAGTTCATAGTTTCCACCACATTTTTCTGCTATCAACTGAAAACAAAACATAAAGCCTCCATGATCATTCAAATTAGTGCCTGTCTGGAATTTGTTTTGATATCGCATAACAAATTTATTGTGCAAATTGATAAGTTAAGCATTTTTCTGTTTTCTTGGGACACTTATTGTCTGTACAGTTTAAAAATGACATGAGGATGGCTTAAAATTTTTAAAATATATCGCCCTATTAAGAATTCCACCTGGAATGTCACCAAACAAGATAGCAATAAATATCAATATTCTCATTAAAACAAACTAATACACGTCATAAAATGTAAGCGTTTTACATGTATACTATGAAACAAAGCCTACCTGTGCAAATACAGCAGCTACAGTTACTCTCTGCATGTCGTACGCATGTCGCATATCCAAAGAACTCACGAGCTTCTCTATATGCTGTGGTGCTTCATGTACCATCATCCTGTAATCATTAAATATCGTGTCTTTCAGTGAGATACTCTAAAGATATGGGGGAATGATACTTTACAAAGATTAACTTGCTTCTTATCATTTGCCAGCTGAATAGATTAATCAAACAATTATTGCAATACCTACTGAATTTAGTTACTAAATAATTAGAGGTTTGCATTAGGTCACATACACACGACTTGGGCATCTTCTTCAAAATAGAAGATTTCATTTTTAGTTTCATAATTCAACACTTACGCAGTAATCTCAGAAATACTGTGCAGGAATATTTCAAGGGTCTCTTCATTTTCATCTCGAATTTTTGTATTCAAAACAGTGCTGAGAGAATTGCAACCCAGAACATCAACCAGAGATTTAAGACACTGCAAAACAATCCTGTAAATGGAAAAGGAAAAATTAATATTAATAAGTTCAGGGGCCTAAATAAAATTGCTTATTCTAAGAACTACACCATACAGCTCCTAAATAAAACTGCTTATTCTAAGAACTACACCATACAGCTCCTAATTCCCAAATGTCAAACAATGAGCTGATGCAAAAACTTGTATTTGTTGTGAAAGTACAGTACGTATAAAGAAAATATATCATAGGAAGACAATACTTTACCTTTCCTCATAGAATTTCATCCAAGTTTGCAAGAAAACGAATCCCTACCTTTTGATATGGATGGAAATCCTTTACAGAGAGAATGGCTGGTAATTTGGGAGTATGTACTTGTAAACTTACAATGACAGTTGTGTTTTTGAGGGTGCCCAATGAAAATTACTCCTGAATACAATAAAAACTTGTTATTATATGTAAACATAAGTTAACAGGATACTGTTAAGTCATCACTAGTGAAAAATGCTTTAAAACTACACGCATAACTAAAACTTAATATTAAGTTTTGCTTACTTGGTTGGGACAAGAGTTGTTGCTCCTCTGTTCGGTACAAAGTTAAAGCTTTTAGTACTGGCAGATGCACTCTGGTGAAGGGGAGCGACTACTTCAACATATGACCCATAAGAGATAAGTAAGAGTGCGGCAAGCTCTGGAAATTTGCCGCACACCATGTTCTGGGCTGCTTGCCATTCTTGCTGTGTTGCTTCTAAATCATCTTCAACCTTCTCCCATCCTTCTTCGTGATCCTCCTCAGACGGAACTTTCAGGTCATGCATGAGTTCACATAATCCACATATGGCCTGCAAAAGGAAAGAAACACCGGAATTAAAAAAAAACATTTCATATTTTTTAAAATAATAACTGGAAAAATAACATCAATCAAGTTTAAAGTAATTAAAAAATGAACAAATACCTTCCATACTCTTGTAATGTACATGACACCTGGTCATTTCACTGATTAGCCTACAAGTTGTAGAAAGTAACATCACATAATTTCATATTGAAAATGGGGTTACTATTGTTACCCTCAAAATTAACACAGATTGCTCTTCTTGAATTTTTTAGCAATGAAAACAACTTCCTCTTGGAAATCTAAAAGCTTAAGGTGAAAATACCAACTGTTAAAATAACTTGATTCAAATTCCAGTAATGCTAATGGTAATATACAATTGATAATTGTAATAATAAAACGACATCCCTAGGTGTCTTTAAGGGTTAAAAAATCAGAAAACTTACTGCTAAAGGTGGTATGGTCGCAATTTTAACTGTAGCATCGGTAGTAGTCGGTTGTTCTGCAAAGAGTTGCGTGCGTTCCAACACCTGAGTTAGGAGATCTAATGCAGAAGCACACAGCTCAGGATCATGACCAATATTCCTCCAAGTTTCACAAATCCCCCTGAAAATATTTTGTTCAAGAATAATTTGATTAAAAAAACTCAATTATATGACAAGCCCATCATATACGTATACATACACATATGCTTATATTTGGGTCCCATATTTTCTTTTGTATGGTAGACATGAAAAGGTAGTTTCAATGAGCTGTGACTTCTTGATCTTCATCCACTTGTCTTACTCATTTTTATGAACTGTATCTCACAAGACTTTCAAGGTTGGAAGAAGGGAATTGTTAAACAAGTGATGAATGTATTTCATCACATCCTCATTAATCATATCTATGTCTGAACTGCTGTTTGGACAAGAGCCCAAGACTGATTGTCCAAGAATGAATAGTACCTGCAAGATCCAAAAGTGTATTTAAAGAGAGTAAGGAGTCAGGAATAAAGCCTCTGGTTGTTTACAGGTTTGTAGATGTTATGGCTAAAACCCTAACATATACGCATCATGAAATACTCTAAAGACATAGAAACCATGAAAGTTGTGAAACGTCACTCAAGAGGGTATAATAACATGAAAAGAAGGTCTACACGTGGATTCAGACAGACAATCTTCTGAAATACTACCGAAAGAAAATTATGTACCTGGAGATCTCTTTTATGACTAAAGTTTTCAATATCAAACAAAAGTCACTAAATGTGCATCTGAATAAATAGTTGGCGACAGTATACATCTGAATTTCAATTAAGATTAAATTTACATTTACAGATTTGTCATGCCAACATGAAAAGGTTACTGCAGGCAGGTGCAACATCGCAAGTTCGAATATCAAGGAGGTTGGTGCAACTGCCAGTTGAATTTGGAATAGCCTAAGGAGGCCTGAACCAGCACTTCCGTGATGGGCTGTTATTTTCTTGCCCAACTTTTTAAATGCTCTAACCAGCCCAAGAAGAGCCTTTACTAGGCTCAGAGGTCTGAATAAACTAATCCTTTATAATAATAATAATAATAATAATCATAATAATAATAATACACTTTAATGTTAACACTGATGAGGAACACTGTTCAGGTGTTCGAAAGTCTTTGCTTATTTTACATAGTAATATAGCTTAAAATATAATTGTGGATTTTTATGAAACACAATGTATGAAATACTCAAACATCACCATACCTTTCATAAGGAACTGGATAAGTGAGAATTGTGTCAATCACCAAACTGAGATTATGCGAAGAAAGCCTTGTTAATGCCACTACACACATTTTTCGTGTTGGTTTGTGAGTAACTTTCTCCAGGCGACTGTATATGGAATCTGAAAGTGACAAGGTATTAAATCACTTTACATTAAACAGAATCAACAAAGTATCTACAGATGATTTGTGATTAAATAAATGACATCTCAGAATGAGATCTTATTTTTAAGACCCGAATTTGTGCATAGTACTATATTAAAACAAATTATTTTGTAGATGTCTCTCACTACATCATAATTTTGTCAGCTAGAATTGTTTTCATTTCTATACACACCTAGAAGTTCTTTGATATGCTGATGTAACTGATGACCTCTCAGGGTGAAAAACGTTTTCATGACCAGTGCCACTCCTTCTGAGGACTCTGCAAATTGATCTTGAAGCCCCACAACAACACAGGACAGGTATGATCTCAATTGCATGAAAGACAATTTGTTGCTCATTACCTGGAAAACATGTCATAATTATTCCTACAGGGTTTAATCATGATGAGAAATGCTGCATATACTTATTTAATCTTGCAATGCATAACACTCAAATTCATTATTCACTACAGAAAAATCAACAACCAAGCTAGAACTATGCTCAGCAGAGATTCTTAAATGTTGTATATAAACTAAGAACATAGATAATACTTGTCAGTTATCTAAGCAGGAAACAGATTCATCCTTTCCTAAAAAGCCTTCTGCACGAAAGCACTAAGTGCACCCTATGGTGATGAAGACCCAAAGCAATTTTCATTTTGTTTCCAAATGACATCAAAACTAGTTTTATATCACGACAAAATAATTCACAGCAAACACCAAAGGAAACACAATGCTGTGTCCTTAATCAGAGTGCACTTTCCTAAAGATAAACTTTGATACCCCACAATCTCAAAGGGTTAAATGTAACATCATGGTTTTTCTAAAGAAAAAAATATGTTTGAAACAACAATGCTTCTTTTGGAAATGTATTCTTTTTGATAATGAAAAACTACATAAACACAAAACGAATGCTGTTAACATACTCACTTTGCCAACATTTTCTATCAAACTTGCAATTTCCTGATGGTTGTCTGTATGGATTGCTTGTTCTGCAGCCTGAAAATTATGTTGATAAATACACTCAAATAGGTTTTTCTAAAATAAACCACCAAAAATCTAATTGCATACTTGGAAACACATTAATTCATTACATTTCTAATTTGATATAGTCAAGTAATACTAAATAATAAACAATTAACAACTATCCTTTTTAAGAGAACATACCTTCAAAATTTCAAGGTTCTCATCCATATAATCATGTGCTTGGCCATTGTAACGACCGGCAATCCTTAGTACCATATATACGCTGCCAACTGCTTTTATTCGTACTTGTGAAGAAGGGTCCGTTAGCCTTGGGGTAATGAAAGCCAACAGCTGACACGTTTGATTGAAGTTTGAAGGAGCCTGTCCATGGAAAGAGGTTCTGTCATTAGCAATAGTCTTTGAGAGTTAGCAGACATATAAAAATGGAATTCTAATCCATATTTACTGTACAACAGTTAATACCTAATCACTGGGAGAATCCATGAACTCATTCAATGAAGAAATGGAACTAAGAGTAGTTAAGACTATTATCTTCTATCAACTAAAACCAATCTTATCACAGATCAAGAACTGCAGCCTGCCTTGATACACAGAATTATTTCACATTTTAAAAAGCTATATAGAAAGCTTTCTTGAGCCCTTACCTTTCAAAAGGGCAGTGCAATATGAACAAATAACTTTTGAATAATACAGATTCCCAATGTTAAAATTGGGAAACATCTAAAATAAAACTCAAATGAATATAAGTTCACATTTTACCTCAACTGAAAATGTGAGGTGATCAAAGTATGTGCGCAAAGCTGTATGAAGAAGGTCTACAGACTTGATTCGTATCATCTCATCTGGAGATAATGTCCATGACTGGAGCAGGGTGGTTACATCGTCTAAAGTTGCAGGATTGGTGTCCTTTTGGATTATTGTCCTACAAAGCACAAGATGACATACAATACTTTCATTGTCAATAAATACAAAACTATCTGAAAATATTACATAATTAGTTTTACTTCAGTCTTTAGTCTTCAGAATTAAAGAGAAAATACCTTTTGCAAGACATTAAGAGTATCCAGTCTCCATAATACAATGTGCAACAGTATACTTATCACACCATACCTCAGAAGTACACCAAGTTGAGCAAAACATCTCAGAAGTTGATGATCATTACTGTCAGCCTTTCCAAAGTGTGGCAGAGTTGCTGTGAGAGCTGCTTGCAAGATGATGGTTCTTTCTTCAACATTTAGTTCAGGTTCCAGAGCGCTGGGTTAAGTGTTAAGGTTATTATAAAACTACAGATACTTGTAAATGTTACTATAAATGTGATAGCTGGATGAATTTTGTAAAGAAAAATAAATAGCTGCTGTGCTAGACAAGCTTGTAATGTCACACTGAAATTAAAACAATGATCTATACAGAAAATAGATAATATCTTTAAGTCAATTTTGATTATCAGAGAGAGATATATATTTTACATGGACTTTCACTTGCCAAACTGAGTGAAAGCAAATCTCTCAAAACTGATAACACTGTCTGTAAAAGATAAGCAATTCCCACCTTTGGGAAACACTATCCCCAAACAAGATGGAGAAATCTGTCAATCACTTCAGCTTCTCATTCTTATACTTTGAACATCACATGACACCAAAGCATCAGATTAGAGTGTAGGCTTTCATTTACAGTCAAACTGAATATTCACAGGCATCAACATTACTTTGAGAATTTCTGATACCCTCCTACTTAAATGTAACTTGAATAATCATGTGGAAAACACAAGAAGCTAATGTAGGCAAATATTTATTTTTCAAGGGCTCAGAACATGGAGCCTGTGAATAAAAGCAATTAATGAAACATTTAAAGTCTGTATTCAAATAGTAGAGATTTATGACAGCAACACTGGTAATAAACAAGAGCATAAAAGGATACGACAGGTCTCGTAATGTCTGCAACACACTTGCCAACACCTGGTGTGGAATTCCTTCAAATTTGGATGTGTTTACCAGATGAGTAATAAGTAATGGACGCTGGCGGAGCTTGAAGTCTGGAAGATGTGTGAGTGCCCTTGCAATATGACTTATTGTTTGTATTACAGCTTCATTTACCATGTCACTCTGTAAATATACAATTCATAGCTATAAAGTTTGTCCAAAATAAATACAGTCACTGAGGTATACTATATTTTTGGACCCATAAGTACCTTCTGTCCATCTCTGATTTAGCAATATCATTGCTGAACCATCTAAGTTGTTTGATCCAATTTTATTTTTTGTCGTTACATGCAGAAGTCTTAAATTAGCATCAAGCATGGTTAGTTTCAGTGTAAGCCATATTTACTTTGCATCTTTTCTAATCTATTCAAAACAAGTAATACCATTTCTGGTTCTCCACATTATTCATCTTCACTCAATAACTATCACTATTCCATACAGAAACATGACATTATTTGGATACTTTCAGTCTTCCTACCACCAATATATAACCCATGTATAAAATATTCAATTCTGCAACAATACAATACACTTATAATACTGCATTTGTCAATAACCCCATATTCAGGTAGTACTGTTGAAATTCCAACATATCTTCCTAACAAATCTCAACTATAAGAGAATATCTGAATAGATTTTGAAACAGTTGGTATAATACCAAGCACTTGCGTGTTGCTGTGCACTCCTAAATATCAGTTAGATTTTCTAACTCATAACTCAGTTTATCAATGCTGTAT
Source organism: Macrobrachium nipponense (assembly GCF_015104395.2). Lineage (NCBI taxonomy): Eukaryota > Metazoa > Arthropoda > Malacostraca > Decapoda > Palaemonidae > Macrobrachium > Macrobrachium nipponense. The sequence goes on along the minus strand of NC_061101.1, from coordinate 2,357,551 downwards.
TACCAAAGTAAAATTATGATCAGATGGAAAAATGGTTTCTTTCGTTAATAATAAGTTAAAATGTACCTTGTTACTGTTAATAATATTCAGAAGATGAAGCATTATGGGTCCATCAACTTTGCTTCCAGTAACATTAGGTGGTGCGAGGGTTGCAATCTGACCTAAACACAAAACAATGCTGGCACGAACCCATGACGATTCCTCAGTTCTTGTGTCTTGCTAAAAATGAGAAACTCATATAAGAATCAAACCAATACATGCATAAGGTTTACATTGCATAAATAAGAACTCAAAAATATTTTGTACTTTGAAAATCAAGACATAAGTTTCAAATCACAGCCTTCTTACCAGACTTTTATTGAAGCTAGAAAAAAGAAAAGCTATTCATATACCAACTAAACTTTAATAAGTTTAGGAAACAATGTATTAATAAAAATTTCTGTATTTAACAATATTTCACATATTCAATGTAACTAAGTCAACTACATAAACTTCAACATGGCAATGAATTAAAAACTAGATAGGTACACTCGCTTACAAAGAACTTACTTTTATAAGATTGAAGAATGACAAAGGCTTTTTTGCTGGATCTGCATTTTTCAACCACATCTCAATGTGTGTTAAGACAATGTCAGTGTGTGTGGCTGCAGCCAGTCCAACACAAAGGGCAAGACTCTCACGTTCTGGAAAGGAAATAATTCATTGTTCTGATCACAATGACTTGATTTCAACCCCTTATCTTTCAAGATATTTTAAACTGTGGGTTGCTGCCACAAACTGCATTTTGATTGATGAGAACTGCAAGTTTATACATGAACTGATAATTATGCACATTCTCCTACATGAAAACAGGAATCTGTCGAAAGCTGCAAAACTTTAGATGAAACTGAATTTCAAACTCACCCAAGGATGATTTGTGACTTGTAGCATTAAAAAGGTTGTCTAGTGTTGTCGCCACAAAGGTCTTGTTTGCTGTGTGTTTCAGAGTGACACCAACCAAGGACATGATGAAACACAACTTCATTGGCTGTTTGTCATAAAGGTGCACCTGGTCCATCTGCAGGATAAAGAGTTTCTCTTAGAATGTCTACAGAAGATGAGCAACTTCAATTCACTTTCCAAATTCTAAAAATATCAGCTTGCTTCCAAGAAAAGCATTTGTATCTAGATCTTAGCTCTGGCACTGGTGTGTCATGGCCCACTTGGAAAGTAGGGACATAGAAGACTTTGAAGTAAGGCTCTAAGACTGCTACAGACACCTTTAGCAACGCCAACATTGCACCAACTACCCCCTACAGCGGTAAAGTGATTAAGACACAAACTATTCTTATGCCCAAGGGGATCTTGGGCATAAGAATAGTTTCTTCAAGTCAAGAGGGTTATAGTATTCTTGAAGACAAGACAATAAACCACTGGTGGTGACAAGTGTCGACATCTGGGTCTGGATGAACTGAATGTGAGGACACGAGGTTCCATATATAATCCAGTTTTTACTTTCAGCGAGACTGCTCTGAAAATATCTTAAACAATCCAGGTTTCTAAAATATAAAGCAATATACCACAAGGAAGTCACACCCCATCCTTGAAGACTGAATTCATCTGAGGAATAAGCTACACAGCGCAAGAAAAAATTAAAATGTTTTAAAAACCACCAATTTTGTTCTGATGTTTATGAATTCTGTCAAATATCTGGGAAATTACCATGGCTGTATATAAAATTATCATACTAAAACCTAAGTAAGTCGTGTTTTGGGAACTCAACCATGCCCAACGCATATAATTCCATCTTTTAATTAGCAAACAAATATTTGTCTCATTACATAAGAAAGAAAACATCTACTACCTGTGCTGTGCCAAGATTAACTGTAAACTCCTCTGTTCCTACGGCAGTGATGGTAGCTGCAAGAAAGTCTCTTAGAGAGTCATGCCACATCTGCAAAAAAATGTTATACAGCATGAATCAGGCTGTAACGTGAGCAAAAAAATTTAACCCTATATGTCTGATCTTACTCAAAAATGGCAATTCAATACGGTTGAAAATAGGAAATTCACACAAAAATTATTCTATTATGCGAACAGCATGAAATCTTTTACCTGTAATGATTAGAAAGATTTACCAAATGATTGCGATAGTTTCTTTATCCAAAG
>NC_061101.1:2334805-2354903 GCF_015104395.2 Macrobrachium nipponense | reverse complement strand
AGTTTCTTTATCCAAAGCAAGACTGTCCTCCATTCTGGCAGCATTTTACTTATGGAAAACAAGCCAAGTATCATGATGCTTTTAAGAATACATATTCAAACAATGTCTGGTGAAAGCTGCTGAGAATACTTGTCGATTTAAAATACTCGGCAAAATTTAAAATGAATTTTCATTCCTAAATACAAATATCTTTTGTATTAACATCAAGATGATTAGCTTATCTTTCCATTAGTAAAATGCTGAGAAGTGATTTGTTCTTGCTGTTACAGAGATACTACAGCAATACACATTGAGACTTTTAGTGACAGTGAATACTGAAATATGAAAGATTGTTATACTACTAACAATAATTAACTGCTGAACCAAACTCAGAATTACATATACAATACAATACAATAAATTACCTGATGAGCTGATGGTTCTGCTTCTGCTTTACTGGTCAAATCTTGGAATGTTGTTATGAGTTGTGGAAGATGTTGAGGCCAAGATTCAACCAACTTTGGATGAATGTGTGGTGCCAATCCTTGAAGCAAGGTAAGTGCAGCAATTCCTACTGCACCTTCTTTAGGTGTGCAACTGAGAACCAGCAAACGCGAAAGTAAAACAGGAGCTGTCGGAGGGCCAGGGGGTCCTACAAGGAGTGGATTGGCTTCCTCATAAGAAGCGTAATTGTTTGCAAGATGGGCAAGACAGGAGAGTGTGGCTGGAAGGCTAGCTTCATGTTCGGAAAAGCACACAAAACTTAGCAGATGTGGCCACAACAGGGGCTGTGCTGCTTCAACTGTGGTAGATAAGATGTGCAACACACGACGGCAAACTTCAGAAACCGATTCCCCTTCCGGTTCGGCTAATGATGGCCTCCGACTCAGTAATACAGCTCCACCAGCTGAATGATTAACTAAGTATGTGATAAATGGTGCCCCTGTTTGACATGTCAAGTGGTTATTATGGCATAATGCTACAATGACTTGAGTCACACTTTTAACAACTTTACTATTTGGGTCACTAAGGAGAGGAACCAATGCATTAGTTAAACTTGCTACATTTTCTGTACTCAAAGTCTTGCTGTTAATGAGATGTTTTGTGACCACCAGGGCTCCAACACGCTGCATGTGACTAGCATTTTCTAATCGCTGTAAAAGATGAGTCATCACATTTTCTGGGTAATACTTTCCCATAAGTTCATAACAGCGCAATACTTCGTAGTGGTTCTTGACAGTGAATGGTTCAGAGTAATTTGGCACAATACAAACTTGGTTAAACAAAGCACTGAGTAAGTGATCAACATGAAACTTTATGCTTTCAGTCAAATTCTTTTTCAGCATTGCATCTGATATCATGGCTAAGGAAAAAGTAAGGTTGTAAGGAGAGGAAGTTTTCCGGTATAACGAGAGAATCGTTGTCACTACAAGCCCTGCTAACTCTTCCAATTTTTCCTTGGGGAGTAAGTGACTCAAATGCCCCAATGCGACAATTGTGTCATTTTTGACGTTGGCGTTTGAATTCTTGAGCCAATAGTTGACAAGAGACTCAAAGACTAGAGCACACTCTGGCATATAAGACTCTATAGAGATGTCAGGGTCTGGTTCCTTGTTATCAACAGCTTCCAAAATGGACTCGGCAAACTTGCTAAACATAGTAGCGAGCGCACATTTCAGATTATCTTGCTTCACAGAAGGAATGCAGTGAACAGTAAGTCCCAAGACAGCCTTCAAGTATGGCACTGTTCCTTTCACGTTACCAGCAGCCAGAGCACCGAGACTTTCAGCAACGCTCTGCGTTGGTAAGGTTCCACCCTGCATCTGGCTTATTAAACTTTCCATCACCTATAAAATAAATAAGCAAGGTTCAATAACCAATGACATACCACAATGAACATGGAAGTGAACTTAGTTTCTATGAATTTATATTTATATTCAAAATGTTTGTATCAAACTAAAGTTGAAATTACAAAGGGAGCTAATTAATCAATGATAAAAATTTTTCACAAAGTAAGAATCAGGTGGGAAACAAACAATGTACACTGGTATTACCATCTGACAACTGATTCCCTTCTTGAGGCTTTATTCTCAAATCAATAACTCTTATGCTTTCTGTAAACTGTACTAGACATAACCACGTTATGTACACTCTTACCTTTGAGAAATTAAAATAATAATATAAATCAATACCAGAATATATACAATACTTTATAGCCAAAGCTGGAGAACAACTAAAAAATTCACTAACAGTGTTGCAGTGAGTCTGCGTGCTCCCCAATGCCACTATAAGTCCCACAGCAGCTTCCTGCAAATCTGGTGCTACTGATGGTAACGTAAGAAGTTTGATGGCTCCATCTGTCCAGGTATCAATTAACTCCTTGTCGCTCACTTTTTCTCCACATTCTCTGATAATATTTTCTGCAGTATTATACAATATGGACTGAACTTGAACCTAAAATTACAGATAAATAGGGATCAGATATAATATACACATGGAGAAAATTATATGGTCATGCATAATTGTCTATGCCAAAACAACACAGAATTAAGAACCTGAAAAAAATTATGATGTATAAATAAAGAAAATATAAGACCATGATTTTAAGATGCTATATTTCTCACTCAAACACTAGCCAGCGGACCATTCCAATTCAGTCCATATGCAAACAAGAAAGGTATGTAATAACAACACATAATTTCAGTTCCATATTAAGGGTTTCATGGAAAAAGATTTGCATAGTGTACAAAACTTCATGAAAACTAACACATGTATACATGGGTATAAACATTCATGTGAAAGTCAATACATGAAAAAAACAACAAGCAAGCACCAGAGTGGGTTGATCCATTACATGATGTCTCAAACATCTGTGACTACCACTAATTACTGATTACTACCTAACTCTGCCAGGTGTAACAGAGATTCAAAGTCATGGTTTTGCATTTTATACAAAATCCCAAAGTTGATACTTATGTAGAAACTGACACATAGCCTTATTTAGCAAACATGAGAAAAGGTATAATGAATAGTACCTACCTTTGGGGCAGTCTGTGGACTAGAAATAAATTTATGTATTGCTGATAAAACCAGTACTGGGTGTTTGTGGCCCAGGGTTATGAGTGAACCGGCTACAGTCTGACGAACTCCTTCGTTGTTGTCCCCAGCACATTCAAGTAATCCCCACACCAGACCTGAAAAACCATACATATATAACCTCTGTAATATTCATGGGGTCTTATTTGTAACATGAAAAATTAATCAAACTGTGAAGCATAACTTTTCTAATTAATTTATCTTACAACTACAAGAGTATTAATCTGCTGCTGGGTATTTAACAGATATAATAACTCTTCAAATAACCTGAAGTAGTAACAAGTAACACATACTGTTATAGGGAGAGGCTGAAATGCATTAACCATTAATTTTGGAAGGAAATGAATATAAATTTATCAAAATCACTTAAACTATTAAAAAAAAAAGATTCTATCATGTACTGCACTCATTCTTCTTAATTGCTGCCACTTGACACCACTAAATCCCTTCGTATTCAATAGAAAAGAACCTTAAAACGGCCAGGGAACTCCTGCAAAATTGCACCCCCTATGGAAAAATTGTAATCTATAAGATGGCTTGTCAAGATATATACAGCCCCAGGATTAGCTTACTAAGTGCAAAGGTTAAAAAACACAAGAGATCTTAACATTTTATGAGTGATTAGCTTCATGTGGGGTTTCAGGAGGTAACCTAAATAGCTTTCATTTGTCTCTTGGTACAAGGACGTGTCGTTATTCTTTACGATTAGTGATTCACGATACCCTTATAAATTACGGCACTGGGTGTAATGCACTATAGCAAAATCTCGTTCTGATACGAGTGTTCGTTACAGAAATAGGTATTGCCCAAAAACGTGCTTGCACTGTCTCTGAAACCCATAGTAGGTATGCTGCTTAGTTGTCAATCAAGTTTTTTGTAATCAAGTATTTTTACAAGCTAGCTATTGAATAAATTTGTATTTTTCTCAATAAAAACATATGCCTCTCAATGCTAACTTTCCTCTTTTAACGACTTTCTGGTCATTGCAAATTCGGCCCCATAATTTCTTATGGTGCGAAAACAGAGGCGCAGGGACCGAAAACGATTGCGTCACAAACGGCGATAATCCGGCAGTAAAACATCTTCATATATCCAAAAAGTAAATAATAAAGATATATATGCGCATTACGATTATACCAATTACATGAAAAGCTGATAATCTGCATGAATAACTGGTAAACTGTTCTGCAAGAAAGTCGAGTACGTAAAGCAATTATTTACAATAGGTACGAAAGTCAAGATGTCGTGAACGCCTAATACAGGACTTAAAAAAAGAAACGTTCTAATTCCCAAAAATAATTACTTAAAATTTGAGTCAGAATCGAGTTACTTTTTCAATAACAGTTAACTCATTAACGAATATTTCAAATTAATCATCATAAATATGTAAAATATTGATGTTTTACTATTTATTTAAAAAATTATCTAAGTGCACTCTTCGTCATCGTCTTCTACAAAACAGTTGTTTACTCGATGAGGAAAAGTTTTCCGATTGTTGTGATGAAAGTGCCCCAGCGTCTGTGGGTACAAGTGGTGTGCGGATTTATCACAGGAAATGGTTAGTTTATTGACACAAGCGACTCCGTAAACATCAAGATGGCGTCAATCTTCTAAATACCTCGAGTTGTAAGTAAAAATGTTGAACGCATTTTGGTGAGATCTGCACTACGTTTGACACCGTTTTCACTACCCTCTGTTTAAATCTTAAAATTTGGCCTTAATTTCTAACTTTGGAGAAAATACTGACTTCGAAAGGAGAGTCGAGGTCTTTAGCTCTGTTTCTCACCAACAACAAGTCGCGACTGATGCCCATCTCCGATGTCAGGACGCGTTATAATGTAATTTTTTTTGGATTGTCCAAGCTGATCGTACATGGTCCACTCTGGATCCTACGGTTTTTTACCCAAAGTAAAAACTTCAAAAGCATTTTGGGGTTGTGGGCAATGCGTTGGCCACCCTTTTCATTACCCTCTGTTTAAATCTTAAAATATGGCATTAATTTCTAACTTTGGAGAAAATACTTACTTTGAAACGAGAGTACTAGAGGTCTTGAGCTCCTGTTATCACCACCAAGAACTCATGACTGATGACCATCTCCGATGTCAGGACGTGTTAAAGTACTTTTTCGGAGGGGGCCTACACCTCGGTAGTCAGTGAGTTGGCCAGTCCACTCGGTTGTTTACCCTAGCAGTATATAGGAGTCTAGTAGTAGCTAGGCTATTAGGCTAGTATGAGGTTTGACTTACCTCTCTCTTTCTCCTTGGACTGCATTTTCGACTAAACTACTCCACCATAGACGCCGTACGACCGCTGATATCCTGCACTGCACCTTGGACGACGCAAAAAAACTCAATTCCCAACAGTTAAAAGCCCGTTTTATTAAAAGCAATTCATGAAAATCAGGCGAGACGTAAGGTCTGTCTCAAGCCAGGTTTCCATTGAAGACCGGTACCCCAGCCCCAATTCTAAGTTCCCCCAATCCTTACTTCAGGCGATTAACGACACGGAGATCCTACCATGATCCTCAATTATGAGGGAATGTCACCTCGCGCACCGCCACAAAGTCCGCCTCATGAATAAATCACGGAATTACACCGATTCTAAAAGTCTACTCGAGCACGAAGGAGACACATCCGACCATTGTGTTTACATCTGGGGCTGTGTTCGTTTGGCGTCACGTCGGCTTCGATTGCGGTATTGTACAATTTTCTCAGGTTATTTTAGCAATATAGATTACATAATTAGGAATATTTTTATCTATTTAATTAATTTCCAGATAATTAGGTCTTAAAAATTAACTGTCAAAGATACCTGACAATTTTATAATACAGTAAAGTGTTGTTCCAAGGAATCGGACGCAAATACACCTGACAAATTGCTACTCATGATATAGGATAAAAGTGATCAATCAGAGTATGTTAATTCTATCTTTTATATATCGTATGTCAATTTATTTCCCGTAATAATAAAATTATCATAGAAGTGATGAGTTTTGTCATGTACATTTATAGTGGCATCACGTACCCGTGGAGACTTCATGATTCCATACGGTATATTGCAAGATTTAAGAAGATCAATTACGCATATAATACAGGAAACAGGTAGCCTGTGTAATTACATAACGCTCTGTAATTTTGATTAAGCGTTTCCTGAGATAATACAACAGTACTAGACTAATATATATATATATATATATATATATATATATATATATATATATATATATATATATATATGACAAGTGTTGTCACATTTAATTTTAATCTTTTTTCGCAATATTTATTTTTTTTACATACTAGCACCCTCTTGTCAGGAAACGCATATTAAATAAACGTCCTTCTATTTATGATACAAATGAATAAATGAATACGAAAAGCAGTAATGTGAGAAAATGCAGAACTTATCTGTCAGCTAATAACTATGAGGTGACTCAGAACTGATCTATATAATACTTGAACCAATAAATACCACACATTACGATCATGAAGAACTTGACAGAACGTAGGTGCAGCTATGCATGCAATGTATATGAAAATGCAGGAACATGTGTGACGCATCGTTCTATTTGCGGAATATATCTTTTATTAATTTGTAACCTCAAGTCTGCATGCTTTCATTGTTTATTAACTTTTGGTACTGTGCGGTCAACCAATAGGCCTATTGATTTACCGTACGTTGTATCCACCTACTGCATTTTATGCATTCAGATATATTTACCTTTATGAACAAATTTCAATTGTAAAAAGTGCACCGCAGTTTATGTAATTCTATATGAGGAGCTTTTGTGTGAAGGTTTGCATTACTTTTAAATTATCAGTAGGGACGCCACACTGCTGCATACCTTTTGAGCTACGTATGTGGCCTATTGCCACATAGTCAGTAAAGGCAGTTTCATCACCTCCACTGAGTGATAACTTCCCCTCATTTTTATCATAACAATGTTCTTTATCTTTCTTCTACACTTTATCTCGTTATCTTCATAATCACCACAACTTGCCTTCGGATCAGAGTGCTTGAGCTTACTGATTGTTTTCAAGTGAGCGCATTTTGTTTCTCAACTTTTCCACTTACAGAAAGTGAATAAGTGCCTCGTCTGTCTCTAAAATGAATAATTTATGAAAATTTTTTAAACATTTTCAGACGTTCATTGCTCTCCGGAGATAGTTGCTGATAAAATAAACCAATTCAGCTGTAGTTTTTCGGTTCACCCTTGACTTGACACCAGAGCAGTATAGTACCATTCGTTAAAACGTAGTAGGTACCATCTTTAAACTAGACATTGTTAACAAGAATGACAATAGCGAATAATGACATGAAATTCAAGGCATTTCAATACCTTGTACAAGAATATTGGGTATGGAAGCAAGAAGCTTTAAGAAATTCAAAATAAAAACGTCTTTACGATTTTATACTCTTAAAAATTTATTGACGAAGAACATTGGATAACTTCACCCCCACATCATACAAATGCTACAGACGTGGAAGGATTCAGTGCATCAAAGCGAGTGACATGATTTTCTCATGATATCCTTTCAGAACCAGGTAGTCCACATACTGGCTTGGCAGAACCTGGGCCAAGGCCAAGTACAGTCTCACTAAGAGAGGCGCTGCAGCATACACTCTCTTGGGGTCTTGACTCAGGACGGCCACTCTGTGGAGTCAGATAATAAGATAATATTTTAGTTTGTGAGTGTTAATTTTTAATTGTGTGTAGTAAGGTTGTTTTATTTAACAGAAAACTTCAAGCTTACATTCAGAGCACTTCATTCTCCTAAAAACTGCATTACTCTATGGTTTCTGAGCAATAAATACTTGTAATGGTACTAAGACTTTATGGGCACCCTTCCATAGGACTGACTCTCTCTCTCTCTCTCTAGTCTCATTTATTCCAGGAATTTCTCGCGTACCAACAATACCACCCCTTTCCCTTTCAACTACAATTGCATTTAAGTCACCCAGATCAGTATAACTCGTGTCCTAACAGGTTATGGTTTAGATGTGGTGTAGGAAGACAAAATTGGATAGGAGAGGCAACCATATACTATAATAGACCTGTGTAGAGGGAATGTTCAACTCAAAGTGATATGCTCATCATTCTGAGGTGTCAGAACAGGGAAGTAAAGCAATGTAACCAGGGGCCAAACTGCTGTTAAAGAACAGACTGTGTGGGCGTTAGAAATACTTGTTTCTTCGGACCTTTCTGAGCAAGAGGCCAGGTCCTGAGTGAGGATGAACAACGTTCTAGCCAGTTTTTACCAGGTCAGGGCCCTTCCTCACAAATTATATAAATAATCTCATATTTTTCTGGTTAACATCAAGATATTTAAATAGTTATATAAACCTTTCACACATATATCATACAAATTCACAGCAAATCATAGAAAACCACAGTCTGAATCATTTACTGACTTCTCCAAAAGTGAACTCACCTGAAGCAAAGTAGCAACAGATCGTCCTTGATGTCTTGAATCTGTTGCACGTATGCAAATCCCTTGCAAAGTGGCTCTCAGTTTGCTCCATGAGACTTCCATAGTCTAGCCTGGTTTCCTCCGAGGCTCTGTCTATCATGTGCCTGAGCCTACGAGCGTTGTCTCGCAGCAGTCCGGTTTGATTTGGCAAGTTACCTGAGGTAGTAATATTCATTTCAAGCTGATTGGACTGCTCAAGATGGTACTGTATAAGCTTAAATGAAATCCCCGTTCTCAGTGTAACACAGAGCTATACTCTTGCTCCTGACGTTGACTGGTTTTATAAGTGAATGTTAAGTTAAGCTCAGTGGCCATTACTTCCTTAATGCCTACACAGAAGGTACTTAGGGAACTAAATATACAGAACGCTTGCATTACTCTAAGTCAACTGTATTTGTATTTCAAGATATAGAGATTCCAACGTGATTTCAAGTAACTAACTATTCAGAAAACTTGCATTGCTCTTAGGCACCTGTATTTGTATTTCAAGATATACAGATTCGAACGTGATTTTAAGTAGCTAACTATATATACAGAAAGCTTGCATTACTCTTAAGCAACTGTATTTGTACCTATCTCAAGATATATAGATTCCAGTGTGATTTTTAAATTTTTTTCCCTGTAAATATTTCACGTAATCCTTGACTACTACAATACAAAAAAACTTCTCAAACTTTGTACTTTCTAAAGTGAAAGAGTAAAATAAGATTAAAAAAAAAAGTAGGATTTGTCATTCAAAGTGAAGACTTGAAAGGTAAATCATAAACATGGTTTCGATTCGTCCCTGTTGACTAGCTTTGTATATATACCTTCATGAAATCAGCGCTACGTTTATCATTCTAGCATGATGAGTATTCAGCGATACTCACAAGGCCTAACGATAGAAATCTTGACTCCGAGGGGGCCCACCTCCCTGCGGAGGGCCTGGGCGAATCCTTCGATGCCGAACTTGGAGGCGCTGTACACGCTCATGTTGGGGCACGCCACTTGCCCGGTAGGGGACGAGACCATCACTATTCGTCCTGCGGAATGTTTATAGAAGAGAAATCGAGAATTGCAGGTCTGTCACTACGGAAGAACGTATATTAAATAGTCACTGAATCTATTTTAATCTTGATAGATTATTATAAATTACCGCAACCAGTTCTTCAGCGCAAACTGGAAAAATAACAAGGACTGAGTCTAGCCATCTATATATCTATGGGTCTAGCAACGTGTGTCCAGTATATCGACAAGATGAGAAGAGAAGCCACGACCTATATACCTTTATTCCTCCTTATTTTCGGGAGTAGCCTCGACGTGACCTGTATGGCGCCCGTCAGATTGACCTGGATCTGCTGCGTCACTATCTGTTCGGTCTGCCACTCGCAAGCAGCGATGGTGAGCACGCCTGCATTGTTCACGAGAGACCACAATGCTGTCAAGTGAGAGAGAGCGAGAGAGAGAGAGAGAGTTATTTAATTTGTTTGTACGGTTACGTCCATAAATTGCTATCCAGAAAACATTTTTGTAATGATACAGTTAGCTTAGGGGGTCTCACGATTTCTAGAGCTTAGGGGGTCTCACGATTTCTAGAAATTATTAGACCTATTATTCAATTGTTGATGAGATCTAGGCTTCCGGATGGTAAAGTACGGGAGATTCTTCATATCATACTATAATGGGCGTAATGTCTGTCTGTCTGTCATTCAATCACGGCCAAACGGCTGGTCAGATGGGCATGAAACTTGGCAGGGTTAGGGTGAGGACCCCTAAGATGGTGTTTGTGTTTGTAATGGGGTTTCATCCAACTACCCACCCCGACCCCCCACCACCGCCCCGAACCTACCCCACCACCCCACCTACCAACCCCCCGCCCCCCCACAATAACCCCCCCCCACACCACCCTAACTACCTCCCCCATACCTACCCCACCCACCTACCACCACCTACGACACCCCACCCCCGTACCCCCCTACCCCCACCTACCTCCCTACCAAACCTATACCACCCCTACCCTCCCCCCACCCCCACCCACACCACCCTACCACACCCCCCGCCACCCTACCCCCCACCCCAACCCTACCCCCACCCCCTAACCGCCCTCGCCTAGAACCCCCCGTCCCCCCCAAGACCAACACAACCACACAAAAAGAAACACCCCCCCCAACTTCTTTTTGTAGGGGGTTGGGGTGAGAGGGATTCCCTGAAACGGAGCTGTTTCTGGCCGTGAAACGAGGCTGGTTATTCCCTAGACTTAGTTACTTACGAATTTTCATACATAATTTCTGTACAACTTACCCGAGAAAGTCGCGAATATTTCAGCTCGGACACAATAGAAGATGAAAATTATCATCAATATCCGCAAGATTTTTTGAATAACTTAAATCCATCGGGAACTGCCAGTGCACAAAAATAAACGTTGAAGAAGTACTGCCCGGTAATGTTGCTTCGGAATTTCGATCCTGCCAATGGACATTGCAACGGAACGAGGTACACCGTTATGGAGCTAAACTCCCACCTGCATCGAAGCAGTGATAGCAACGGGCCCTCACAGACCGGCCAAACGTCTGTTCATCTCCCGGATTCCTCTGATGCCTTCGGACAACCAGTTTCCGTTCCAGTTACGGCAGCAGGCAGTTTCCCATCAACAACCTGGCCTTCTCATTCACTGCAAACAAGTCGCAGGGCCAGACTTTGGATTGTGTTGGTGTGTTTCTGTCGTCACCCATGTTAACGCATGGCCAACTGTATGTGGCGATGAGCAGAGCAACTGACTCTGCCAACTTGAAATTATGTTGTGGACAAACTGATAATTTTATGTACAAAGAGGTTCTGTAGTAGGTATGTATAAAAATCGCCCTTATTTTAATATTGCTGAACAAATAGTACATATAAATTTTTCACTTCTGCACCCGTATTTTATCACCCATCGTAGATGGGTAAGTTGCTAGTAATACATAATTCTCGTAATTTCTTGTCGTGGTGAAGACTTCTCATTGTTATCAAATGTATGTAAAGTTAATAGACAGATAAATAGCTAGGGCTCAATTTATTGTAGAAATAAAACCATATATTGGAAGTTTGGATAACTATACTCGGTTTTTTCCATCTGTCCACCAGCGTGTGGTGTCTGCGTATGGTAACACTGCGTCCCGGGCTTTAGATAGTTACATTCAGCTTACATTCAACAATAATAATAACCCTATTTCAAATATTAACGGTGTAATTCGCATACAGTAAACTATTAAAACACTTTTCAGTTGCAAATGTACGCCCAGATATCCTTTTATTAGCTAAAACTTACACATAGCGTGACTATCTAAAGCCCGGGACGCAGTGTTACCATACGCAAACACCACAGGCGGGTGGACAGATGGAAAAAAACAGAGTATAGGCCTAACACCATGCTAGGTCTAGATACCATGGACAGTCGAAAGCCCAAGATGTAAGACATCAGGAGATCTATGGAGGCCCTAACCGAGACGAACAAACAATAGTGAGATACAAAATAAGATAGATAGAGGAGTTCACCAGAAATACTGCTTTCCAGGGGCCATAATACTTCCAGAAGTAGTGCTACTCTTGAGCAAGAAGAAGTAGTACTAATCCTGAGCAACAAAACACCAAGCGCATCAAGATTTTGGTTAAATTCTAGTAAATTTAAGTCAACTTGGATAAAATTCTGAATGTAATTCTGTTAAAATGTCAAAATATTGTGGTATATTTTCTCTAATAAAAGATAAAAAAAAAGCTCATCACTTACTCTTCCCATTGGCCTCCAGCCGGTTAACAACTTCCAAGAGTTCCTTCGTCGAATCCTCTTCCGTGAGGTCCAGCTTGACCACGTGGATTCCAGCAGCGCGGAGAATCCTTCCAGCGTCTCCGTCGGGTTCCAGACACGTCCCCACCACCACGCAGCCCCACGTCCGGACGGCTGTGAGAGCCAGCGAGTGGCCTATGCCGCTGTCGCAACCAGTTACCACCACAATTTTATGACTTGGGTCCAGCTCTCTGGAAGCGTAAATCGCTTTGGTGATGTAGAAGGCTATGATGAAGGTCACAGCCAGAAGGTAGAGCATCTTGCAGAGCGTGTTGCAGCTCGATTCCGTGCTCTGTAAAAGGGGAAAGATGTTTAATTAACCAAGTCTCGTCCATCTTAGATCAGTTGCTGTTAGGCCTAAGTATTTGTGGAGATCTAGGTCATTTTGTTGCTTGATTTTTGTAATAATATATAAATATATATTTCTATTTCTTCATAGCATTCTCAAGGCAATATACACATTGATATATTCCAATGTATAGTTGCTTATTCATTGTAAAATCAATATACATTTGAGTAAAGGAAGGATGGATTCGCTTAGTTGATTTTCCCTCTTAATTAGTAATGGAAATATTTAGCTAGTTCGTGTAAACAGACACACACACATACTATTACACATGAGAATGTTATTGCATGCAGCAATAATGTTCATTCAGAAATATTTCCTGAAGAATGCAGAGAAACGAGGTCTTCATAATACTAGGAATATCATGAATAGAAAGTGTTCTTGATCTAGATAACACCTGTCAAAACTTAGGAGGTGAAATAGGCTGAAATTGAAAGCGTAGGCCTATGCCATTAAAGTCTAATTGTATCACAAGTATCAATAGAGTGAGGCTGAATGATCTATTTATATTGTTTTTAAAATACTATCGGTTTTTCGATGCAGCTGGAGATTATTTCAATATATAATTTTCCTTCTATCAGCAGAGTATCGAGGTTTAAAAACTAACTATACGTTCTGTATAAAGTCGAGATATATAGTCTACCATTTCTGATCATATTTCTATAGCAAAGAAATCAATGCCTGGGAAGCCAATAATATATGCCCTCACACATAATGGTAACTTATGATAGGGTCGAATACTACCCAGTGAGAACAAAGGAGGGGAAACCGTTAACTTTTTGACATTTTGGGAAACAATGTCGCTTTGTTCGGTGACTCTGGCTCTGGCCAACAACCAACCACACATCTAATAACAAATTCTCTCTCTTCTGTAAGTAACCTTTTCTTGAATTCTCGCTTTGACTTAGAACGATTTTTGTTTTTATTTTGTGCTTGTTGATGAAATAGTCGAATGAACGATCTTATTATTATTATTATTATTATTTTGGCAAAGAATATAGCCAGTGGAACTTGTTGGTTTCCTAAAAGTCTATGGAATTTTCCTTTTAGCAGGTGTGGCTCCAACAAATGTTACAATTTTGGGGGTGACGTTGCCTTAGCCCTTCATATCCATCCTAGTTGCAGCTCATTATGTTAAACTAGTAACCAGTTACCTGGTACTACAATCAGACTATACGAGTCCCATAGGTCTACGAGAAAAACGATATAGGCCTAACAATCCTCACTATTTTTCTCGAGAGAGCTAATTGTCATCATGCGTATGTGGAAATAATGAGATGAATTATACGGTACATATTGGGCGGCATGGATATAGCAATCATCCATGAATGACATTAATGAAGATGGTGCCCGTCGGCGGACTCTGCGGACTCCAAGTTTTCCATGATGATGAGACAACCCACTAATGAACTGACGATCTGCCAGCGAAGATGGCGGCGAAGATCATGGCAGTAGCATCATTGGGTGAAAAAAAAGAAAAAAAAAAAGATGTTTGACGCCGTTAACAGAATAATGTAACCTTTGATTCGTTACAGGTCTTCGTAGCGCCAAAACGGGGAGAGGAATTAGGTGGATACGTGGATGAAAGGAAGAACGGAGGAAGGGAGAGAGGTGAAATTGACTGGGAAAACTTCGGTTCAGCCATTTGCAGAATTCTCGTGTGTATGCCAACAAATGTTCGCGCTAGTTGTCATCAGTTAAAGGATAAATACATCACTTTTACAAAGGCGTAAAAAAAGCAGATATATTGGATTGAAATGTATGAGGAAACTGAATTCATTCACAACCTAATCTGAATAGATCCTGTGATTTCAAACTGGGAAACTAAAAGTGATAGTGATGTATATGTTTACACACACAAAATACACACACACAAAGCACACACACGCGCGTGCGTGTGAGTACATAAAAAAACATAAAAACATACAATTATCTTTAAAAAAAAAAACTATGGTGATTATAACTAAAATAATTTCTTGGAGAGAGAGAGAGAGAGAGAGAGAGAGAGAGAGAGTTTAGTATACTTCAAAAGAGCGTTGTCTAATCCCATGACTTTTATTATTAGCCATAATTAGCAAGTACAATCACGCCATACCAAAAGAGATATTAATGTGTAAATAGTTTGTACATAAGCGATATAATTTTAGTCATGCATTATTTCACATAAGCAAGTAGGCCTATCTCACGAAAAAAGCTCAACAAATGCAGACAGACATTCGATGCGCTAAGCGAAACGACGCGTTAATGATGATTATAATACCTTAGTTTGTGGCGTCTTTTCGTCGCTAATTGATCGGAGAGTCCTTTGAAAAGGGCGCTCCCGAAGGGCGGCGGGGAAAAGCAATAGGTCACCAAATCCACCTGCAGAGGAACACTTTCTACGCACCAGGTCGGTTTAGCACTCTAGACTAACTGTGCTGGCGAATGTCCAAGAAGCTTCTATCTATCCCTTTCTCTCTCTCTTGTGAAGAACCCTTTACTTCATTTTCTTTTTGTGTTGTCACCTGTCTCTACGTATATACGATTCTCCCATTGTCTTCTGTCCTGTATAATATATTATACTTGGGAGGCGATAAGGATCGGAGGCAGCCATGAGCGCTTTTGTTCTTGTACGGAGTAGCACCAGAAAAAAAAAAGAAGGTATATGATCCTCTCACCACACGAATGCTAATACTTTATATTTTCCTTTAGTTAAATCTATATGTCCGTTACTGGTACAAAATGTATCGTAAGTAGGATAAGGTAGGATATTACGAACGCAGATGAGCCATATATAGACTCGTGAATGAGAAACGATAAGGATTTCCAACCTCATACACAAAGCTCGCCGTTTTCCATCTTGCTTCCAACGATCCTTAGCTAAGTTCTCGTGTAAGTTTTACATTTAATGTGTCCTTCGGTCGTCCAATTCTTGGAACCACATTGCATAGATCTGTAAAAGATATATTTGACTATCTTACATGAGATTTTGGAAGATTAATTCTTAAAATTACGATAAAATTGAATTCAAACACAACTCTCTCTTAAGCCTACTTAGCAAATAATTTGACTTGGGCTTAGAGCTTACCTATACATACTATACTACCCTTGACTTTGTACTGGAAGGATCTAGGGTTTCTTTATATTCTCTTTTATGTACAAAAGGGTTCTATTACGCCTTTAGATTTTAGTAAAACCTGGTAAATAATCTCTCCAGGGCAACGGCATAGCAATGGACTCCTGGGAGCTAGACCTATGGTACTACACCTTTTCATTTTTTTCGCTGCGTTGGATATGACGTTAGTTCTTAAATTGTCCAGTGAAATTTAACATGTAATACCAAGCGCTGGGATACTCAAGGCCATTCAGCGCTCAAAGGACAGTGAACAGGGGGAGTTGGACAGCAAGTGAATGAATTTCCAAGAGTGCAATGAGATGCAGTAAAAACACCACAGTTGCACTGAAGAGTGATTGGTAGAGAGGTTGGACAGCAAATCTGAAGAAAGAATGGGAGGTAAAGCAAAAGGCTATAAAAATTGGGTGCAAACGCCCTTCAGCAACGCCGACAGTACACCACGTGAGGTGCATAGATGGTACCACTGCCCAGGACTTGAAATTTGTTCACTTGTAACATGAAAAATTTGCAGTCAATGGTTTGTTCTCTTTACAACTCACTGTAATTCTCATAGAATTGCTTAGTGCAATTCATTATATAGCTATATATATATATTATTATATATATATATATATATATATATATATATATATATATATAATATATATATATAGATATATATAAAGTACTATATAATATATATATAATAACCGTACAAGTGAAAATAATTGTAAAACCATAACGATACAAATAAAACTACTTTAAAGTACTGTGTAGCAATTAAAACCTTTTAAAAACAGTGTGTATTCGTGGAGTGCCGTAAGCGTTTCCATGGTAACCACGGTGTATTTATACTCTGAATTAAAAACCTATTCATTTGATAAGCTAAAATTTCACTTCAAATTTATTTAGAAGTACAAATAAAATTGGCTATTATATAAGAAATAAATACCTATGACCAACCATCCCTCGAAAGCGTCTTAAACACAATAGAAAATGAATTTAATTAGGATCTCTAGGAGAGCAATATGGCAATACTCATTCATACCTTGGTCTCTCCTGTAGGCATGAAAATATGTGGATAATAGAGCACTTGACAACTGTGCTGACTTAAAAAACGCATTATTAAGCATATATATAAAGAAGCATTGTATTCTGAGTGGCTTGTACTATACTCTACTTGTTACCCAAATTAATTCATGAAAACAAAGAAAAAAATAATCGTAATTACTTTAAGAAAATCGAAAAGAATCTTTTTGAAATGTGATATCCGCTACGATGGGTTGACCAGCCAATCGCAGAGTATGTAGATGACGTCACCAGCGGCCAATGAGCGTAGAGACAGACATCTTTCCCCGCCAAGAAAGCTCTATTTTAAAAACACGTAATAAAATGATATGATAAAAATTGCAGATAATTTTCTCTCTATTCTATCCAGCTTTATCTGTTTTGACTTATAGTATTAATATATATATATATATAATATATATATATATATATATATATATAATATATATATATATATATATATATATATATAAACTTGCACATCAGTTATGTGGAAGTTGTGCCTGACTATAAGCATTTACTAGACTTTACAATAATAATAATAATAATAATAATAATAATAATAATAATAATACTAATAATAATCAATAATAATAATAATACTGTTAAAAAGGATGGCAGAATTAAGCGAGTTGATTTTATATATTTTGTTTTTTCTATTTTCCTTACAATTCGCTTCTCAGGCTCAAGGGGGGCGATTGATTTCTGAGTAACTGGCCAATATTCATATTGGGAATTTTCAAAAATTGTAAAATGCTGAAGGAATCTTTTATTGGAACAGGATATCAGGTCCAGGTCAAGCAGGGGTCGTCGTCAGTGCTGGTATTATTCCGTAGGCGTAGTTCAGTTCGGGCCGGGGTCGTCTTTGGTTTAAGGGCTGGTATTGGTGCTGGTATAGCTGGTATCACGTGACGTTTCGACCTTCTCGTAGGTCATCTTCGGACGAGTCGGTTGAAGAGACTGTAGCAAGAAAGTTTGCGGGACGGTATTTATAGCGGCTCGGACCTAGAGTTGCATTCTCATTGGTCTTGGGCGAAGCCGTGGATCTCGCCTCGAAGGCCTCGGGGATTCTCTCGTGCGAGCGCCACAGTAGTGTGCCTGGGGATGAACGACAGGAATTCCGTCTGTAGCAGGAATCGTATCATCCTGTGGGGGCTCCTGATTATCTGGCATCGTCGGGGGGTCGCTTGCTGCTCTCCGGGCGGCGGTGGGAAGGAGAAACGTTTCTTGAGTGATATTTAAGTTTGGTTTCTCCTTACCTATATGGAGGGCTTCTAGGAGGCCGCCCAGACGTCCCGGGGTATCCGTTGTCTGGAATTATTATTATTAGATATTAGGGATAATATAATTTCTTTTATCCGTTTGTTATGAGCAGTCCTGGCGTGGTTGAATATGGCTCCTTCTTGGGCATGGCAGGAGATTCGCATGGAGGTCATACCGACGTATTTGCCGAGGCATCCTCGGACGGGGCATGTGTAACGGTAGAGACCACACTCGTCTTCTTCAAGGGATCCTGCAGGGGCGCCGAAGGATTGTTTCTCATCACCAGGCTGCTCGTCTTCTTCGTTTTATCATATATTATCTTAATATATTTCTGTCTGGGTCGTAGGGGCTGACATTTTCCTCGATGATCTTTTTGAGGGCTTGTTCGTCCTCCTTGTACCTCCGGTGGAAGTGCCCCTTGTAGAAAAGCTTGATGTGCTCTGCAACGTCGGGGCGGGGTTCCTGGTGGTACCAGGCTTCCATACTTTTCCTTATTGACTCAGCATTTGCCTAAAAGAGGGTCTTCTACCAAAATAATAATAATAATAATAATAATAATAATAATAATAATAATAATAATAACAATAATAATAATTTTTTTGAGGAAGCTGATGGTGTTTTCCTCTGCCCCATATATTCTCAGGCATTCTATTAGCCATGTGTGTGGTATCATGTCGAAGGCTTTCTTATAGTCTATCCATGCCATGCTTAGGTTGATTTTCCTTCTCCTACTAGCTTCCTCCTCAAAACTACAATGCGCAACTGGAATACAATACTTACCAGCTCTAGAATAAGACTAGCAGAGGTTAATATCAAGAGAGGGATCTTCCAGGGCGACTCACTGTCCCAACTACTCTTTGTAGTAGCCATGATTCCCATGACAAAAGTACTACAGAAGATGGATGCGTAGTGCCAACTCAAGAAAAGAGGCAACAGAATCAACCATCTGATGTTCATGGACGACATCAAGCTGTATGGTAAGAGCATCAAGGAAATAGATACCCTAATCCAGACTGTAAGGATTGTATCTGGGGACATCAGGATGGAGTTTGGAATAGAAAAAAATGGCGCCTTAGTCAACATACAAAAAGGCAAAGTAACGAGAACTGAAGGGATAAAGCTACCAGATGGGAGCAACATCAAACACATAGATGAGACAGGATACAAATACCTGGGAATAATGGAAGGAGGGGATATAAAACACCAAGAGATGAAGGACACGATCAGGAAAGAATATATGCAGAGACTCAAGGTGATACTCAAGTCAAAACTCAATGCCGGAAATATGATAAAAGCCATAAACACATGGGCAGTGCCAGTAATCAGATACAGCGCAGGAATAGTGGAATGGACGAAGGCAGAACTCCGCAGCATAGATCAGAAAACCAGGAAACATATGACAATACACAAAGCACTACACCCAAGAGCAAATACGGACAGACTATACATAACACGAAAGGGAGGAGGGAGAGGACTAACTAAGTATAGAGGACTGCGTCAACATCGAGAACAGAGCACTGGGGCAATATCTGAAAACCAGTGAAGACGAGTGGCTAAAGAGTGCATGGGAAGAAGGACTAATAAAAGTAGACGAAGACCCAGAAATATACAGAGACAGGAGAATGACAGACAGAACAGAGGACTGGCACAACAAACCAATGCATGGACAATACATGAGACAGACTAAAGAACTAGCCAGCGATGACACATGGCAATGGCTACAGAGGGGAGAGCTAAAGAAGGAAACTGAAGGAATGATAACAGCGGCACAAGATCAGGCCCTAAGAACCAGATATGTTCAAAGAACGATAGACGGAAATAACATCTCTCCCATATGTAGGAAGTGCAATACGAAAAATGAAACCATAAACCACATAGCAAGCGAATGCCCGGCACTTGCACAGAACCAGTACAAAAAGAGGCATGATTCACTTGACTAGATAATTTTCAAAGGAAAATAAATGAATTTTAATATCCTTCAT